>NC_136974.1:16337287-16414787 GCF_032717465.1 Coenobita brevimanus | reverse complement strand
GTCGGAGAGAAAAGTAGGGGGTTGGGTGGGAGTATGGGACTATGAGGAAGGGAGAAGGAGCGGATACCTCTCCATCGAGCAGTGTTACAAACACGGAAAAGGAAACGAACTTATTCCGACGGCTGTACACACAGACTCCATTATGTATTTCAAGCTTTTCTTTGTGTAATGCATGCTAAAACCATAGAATTTGTTGAAATCGGTCATTTGTCGCTTTCCGCTCTTCATAGCATCTCTGCTTTTCTCTAACGTTCATTACTCGATTTTGCTGCTTCTGTTTAGAACCCAGGCTTCCTAGATGATCTTACCGTGAATTTGTCTAGCGTCAATGGACAAAACAGTTAGATAACATTTCTCATCTGTCCTCTTCGGAAGGATTCTCCAGTTTAAAGCTCACTCTACTAAAGAGAAATTGTTAAGGACTGACAATGCAGTTATAAAATTTTCCATAGCCTTTTGCATATGAACCCCATGATTTACATGTATTCATTTTGTCTAAACCATTAGGAACAAGAAGCCACAAATGAAAAACCTTTGTCCCAGCTGCTGAAACTGATGCACGTAAACGGTTCTTGTATAGATATTCACCACAGCAATTACCTTACTACAGATGTAGTTGACGTTCCCTCCCTAGCTCAGTTTAAATTTGCTCAAATCCTGAATAACTCTTTCTTCCCCAGCCCAGTCTTACTCATACTACAGTATTTGCGTTATGACTGATATTATCTCTATATCTACTTCACACCCGACAGTCATCATTGTATAAATATAATTTGTGCATAATGCTCACTTTGACTGGTATATACTGTAATTCTAGCAAAATGGGTCTCTTGATTCCCAGCGCATCCTTTGCTTCCAACTGGTGGCCCTACCAAATGAATAAACAGGGTGAAATTATTGATGTTTCTGTGGAACTCCAGTGCGCGTGTTCAGATGCTGAATTTACGATTGTAAACATTAGTAAGTTCTTAGCTGAGCTACCTAGAGGATGACTGGGCAGAGTATGTTGAGGTTATGTTGATTCTCTCTAGACATTACTGGGAAAGTTTTCATATAACCGTTTCTGAGTTGTTCCTGTGTGTGACACATGTGCTGGAGGGAAGCGCTCTGAAATTTAATTTCTTACTTTCCAATCCAGTACTTGACCAATCTCGAATACCTTAACACTTAGAGAGTATGTATAGTTCATTCCACACTGATGCAATTCTAAGTAAAAAAAAAAAAGGTCTCAAAAATTTGTATAACTTCATTGTACAAAGGTAATATTCTTTAATATAAGCACTGGTCTAGTGTGAAATTCATGGAAGATGTCATAGTTTGAGATATAAACCACATGAAAAGACCTATAATATATAATTTATTGCATGTTACGTGCTTATAATTCTTGTTTGGTAAGGTTTCATTGTTTCTTAGCCCTGGTCATTTTGTAAATTCAGTGTGATATAAACACAGTATCCATATCTTATAAATTCGATAGGAACCCTCATCCTCTGTGGTGTGTAGTCACTGAAAACAATTTCGTATTAATTTATTTTCATCTATCCTAATCTCCCAAAGAAAGTGGGAAATAAAATTATTTAACTAAGCTTTAAGCTTTTATAAAGAAGTTGGTTCTGTATTTCTAAACAACACTGTAATGTACGAGTTTGTCTCCGGATATTCTTGTATGGACAACAGATCTCTACTTTTTTTGCTTTGTTCATCAGATTTCGGCTGTAAAGATTGCTTTGCTTTCTGTCTTGCTGTTTCTGTTTGTCGTTATTGTTGTTGTTCTTGTTATTGCTGTTGTGCTACCCCAGTCTGTCTAATCTGGCAGACCCATCAACCACCAACCGCAGGTAAGCAACCGCCCCTACAGGGCCATCCCGTGCAGTGAACCGATGTTCCCACGCAGCTGATGAGCCTCGCTATGGTGAAACGCTGAGGATTAGTGGGGAAGTTTGGCTCCTGGGTGGACACCGCATTTGCGTCTCCATTCAGTTAATGGGGGTACCATAGTAGGCTCCACGTCACCCCGTTATTTGGTTTCATGGTAACCGCCCATCATTGTAAATGGTTTTCTTGGTTACAGAAAGCCATTAGGCTTGTCACTCAGTGCAGAGCCACCAGAAGTGGAAAGAATAATAATGAACAATGACAGGAAGGATGGTAGAAATAGGAAGAGAGGAGAACAGACACGGAAAAAGAATGAGACATCAAGGAAGAAGTAGGCAGCACTATATCAAGTGGGTGCATGATGAGGGGCCCACACCGACCACCATCACTGCTTTGTATGATCCTTATTCCCAACTGGACCTAATGGGAAAAGTATCTTTGCCTGGGCAAAGATAGCTATCAGCTATTGGCACAAAGAAAGTGCTGGTAAGGAGAAATATGACAGCATTATATTTAACCTGCTTGCCTTGCAGCACTGAAGCATTAATTATTTGCACATTTCAAAGGATAAAGACATATCAATAATGATGGTTGAACGAACACTTGCCAAGGAAATCAGAAGACAACAAAACTATTAGAAATTGTGAAGTTGTATATATTTTCCACGATCACTATCTACAAGGTGTCCGAAAGGTCAGGAATCATTGAGATTTACAATACTGTATATATGCTTCATTGCATATACTACGCTTGCTCTGATTCATGAGTGTTCCATGTGTCCCAGCCTGACACCCCACTGCCTCTCTGAGATGCTGTACCATGTTCAGTTGGATTCTGCTTGGGGTACTGGGATAGTCAGCTGCCCAGACTTCTCTAATTTTCCCCCGAAAATGATTAGGATCTTTAATTTTTACAGCATACACCTCCCCGACAACCACAAAGGAGGGCTATATCCACTCTTTCGTTTAATGCTAATGCCATTTTTGACCAGTAAAGTGAAAATGTTTATACCATTGGTTCCAGATTTTTCGGACACCCTGTAGTTTAAGGCGTTCATTTCGTGGACGTGGGCAACATGACAGCAATTATCTTCACTAAATCTAGTTGCTTAATAGACAGGCAGCTGTACCGAATTTTTTTTTCGGTGACATGTATACTTGTGTAACGTACTGTAGTTACTTTTTTTTTGCATAAACACTGCATCTCTGAAAGACTAAAACATTATTGTAAGTTGTAAGCAAAAGATATGTAACATTTTTTGTCACGCTGATAATCGGAATTTTTTGCTGGGGCACACCCATGTGCTTAATTGTAGTTTCTCCCCTGTGGCTTTCGTACCCAGTTGAACAGCGTCTCCTAAAATTTGCCAGTTCGGTATGCAAGATGAAACTCCTTTCATAACATAAAGTCTTGCCTAATATAACCGTTAGAAAACCAATTCTGAAATAATTTTCCATAGAAGCATAATTATGAAAGTGGGCAAATGACTATATTGTTCTTTAAAGAGGAAAAAAAAAATGAATTTTCTACAGTATGTTCAGAATTAATCATGGCATACTTATTTAATGCAGAAGGCAGCTGATTATAAAAGCGAACAAACATTATTGTCAATTGGTAGCTAGATAGTTAGATAGGTATCTATGTAGGTATGTAGGTAGGTAGGTGCCACCAGTGTCAGTAATGTGGATAATTGTAGAGAATCGCTGCCACCAATGTTGGTTATCGTAGAACTGCTGGTGCTGCCAAATGTAGATAATAGTCGTACCGGTAGCTTAGGAGTTAGGACTGTAGTGGTAGATTGGCGAGGCTCCTATGTCACCAGTAGTTGTACAGAATTGTGAAGCGTTCGATAGCGTATCTGTGGGTTTTATCTCAAGTTTCGAGGTCGGTCTGTCTCTATATCACCCCCCCCCCCTCTATCTATCTTGTATCGTAAGTGAAGGTGAGGTAGACACACTCGGGGGTGTAGGGGTTTTATTGTGACAATTACATTGTTCACTGCCTACCCCTGCACTTGTGATGATGGACAGAGTGACGTGACCCATTTGACTGTCAGATAACACCTAATCTCTTCCTCTCCTACCAGCCTCCTGCTCTCTCTTACTCTCCCAAGTCTCCTGCCTCCTACTAATATCCTACTCCTTTTGCCTCTTACTAATATCCTACTCCTTCTGCCGCCTGCTAATATCCTACTCCTTTTGCCTCTTACTAATATCCTACTCCTTCTGCCTCCTACAAATATCCTACTCCTTCTGCCTTCTACTAATATCCCACTCCTTCTGCCTTCTACTAATATCCTACTCCTTCTGCCTTCTACTTATATCCTACTCCTTCTGCCTTCTACTAATATCCTACTCCTTCTGCCTTCTACTTATATCCTACTCCTTCTGCCTTCTACTTATATCCTACTCCTTCTGCCTTCTACTTATATCCTACTCCTTCTGCCTTCTACTTATATCCTACTCCTTCTGCCTTCTACTTATATCCTACTCCTTCTGCCTTCTACTTATATCCTACTCCTTCTGCCTTCTACTTATATCCTACTCCTTCTGCCTTCTACTTATATCCTACTCCTTCTGCCTTCTACTTATATCCTACTCCTTCTGCCTTCTACTTATATCCTACTCCTTCTGCCTTCTACTTATATCCTACTCCTTCTGCCTTCTACTTATATCCTACTCCTTCTGCCTTCTACTTATATCCTACTCCTTCTGCCTTCTACTTATATCCTACTCCTTCTGCCTTCTACTTATATCCTACTCCTTCTGCCTTCTACTTATATCCTACTCCTTCTGCCTTCTACTTATATCCTACTCCTTCTGCCTTCTACTTATATCCTACTCCTTCTGCCTTCTACTTATATCCTACTCCTTCTGCCTTCTACTTATATCCTACTCCTTCTGCCTTCTACTTATATCCTACTCCTTCTGCCTTCTACTTATATCCTACTCCTTCTGCCTTCTACTTATATCCTACTCCTTCTGCCTTCTACTTATATCCTACTCCTTCTGCCTTCTACTTATATCCTACTCCTTCTGCCTTCTACTTATATCCTACTCCTTCTGCCTTCTACTTATATCCTACTCCTTCTGCCTTCTACTTATATCCTACTCCTTCTGCCTTCTACTTATATCCTACTCCTTCTGCCTTCTACTAGTCTCCTACTCCTGAGTCCCACACCTGATTTCTGGGTATATATTGCTGCCTGGTTTCGGCTGGTTGACATACTTTGTGTGTGTGTGTGTGTGTGTGTGTGTGTGTGTGTGTGTGTGTGTGTGTGTGTGTGTGTGTGTGTGTGTGTGTGTGTGTGTGTGTGTGTGTGTGTGTGTGTGTGTGTGTGTGTGTGTGTGTGTGTGTGTGTGTGTGTGTGTGTGTGTGTGTGTGTGTGTGTGTGTGTGTGTGTGTGTGTGTGTGTGTGTGTGTGTGTGTGTGTGTGTGTGTGTGTGTGTGTGTGTGTGTGTGTGTGTGTGTGTGTGTGTGTGTGTGTGTGTGTGTGTGTGTGTGTGTGTGTGTGTGTGTGTGTGTGTGTGTGTGTGTGTGTGTGTGTGTGTGTGTGTGTGTGTGTGTGTGTGTGTGTGTGTGTGTGTGTGTGTGTGTGTGTGTGTGTGTGTGTGTGTGTGTGTGTGTGTGTGTGTGTGTGTGTGTGTGTGTGTGTGTGTGTGTGTGTGTGTGTGTGTGTGTGTGTGTGTGTGTGTGTGTGTGTGTGTGTGTGTGTGTGTGTGTGTGTGTGTGTGTGTGTGTGTGTGTGTGTGTGTGTGTGTGTGTGTGTGTGTGTGTGTGTGTGTGTGTGTGTGTGTGTGTGTGTGTGTGTGTGTGTGTGTGTGTGTGTGTGTGTGTGTGTGTGTGTGTGTGTGTGTGTGTGTGTGTGTGTGTGTGTGTGTGTGTGTGTGTGTGTGTGTGTGTGTGTGTGTGTGTGTGTGTGTGTGTGTGTGTGTGTGTGTGTGTGTGTGTGTGTGTGTGTGTGTGTGTGTGTGTGTGTGTGTGTGTGTGTGTGTGTGTGTGTGTGTGTGTGTGTGTGTGTGTGTGTGTGTGTGTGTGTGTGTGTGTGTGTGTGTGTGTGTGTGTGTGTGTGTGTGTGTGTGTGTGTGTGTGTGTGTGTGTGTGTGTGTGTGTGTGTGTGTGTGTGTGTGTGTGTGTGTGTGTGTGTGTGTGTGTGTGTGTGTGTGTGTGTGTGTGTGTGTGTGTGTGTGTGTGTGTGTGTGTGTGTGTGTGTGTGTGTGTGTGTGTGTGTGTGTGTGTGTGTGTGTGTGTGTGTGTGTGTGTGTGTGTGTGTGTGTGTGTGTGTGTGTGTGTGTGTGTGTGTGTGTGTGTGTGTGTGTGTGTGTGTGTGTGTGTGTGTGTGTGTGTGTGTGTGTGTGTGTGTGTGTGTGTGTGTGTGTGTGTGTGTGTGTGTGTGTGTGTGTGTGTGTGTGTGTGTGTGTGTGTGTGTGTGTGTGTGTGTGTGTGTGTGTGTGTGTGTGTGTGTGTGTGTGTGTGTGTGTGTGTGTGTGTGTGTGTGTGTGTGTGTGTGTGTGTGTGTGTGTGTGTGTGTGTGTGTGTGTGTGTGTGTGTGTGTGTGTGTGTGTGTGTGTGTGTGTGTGTGTGTGTGTGTGTGTGTGTGTGTGTGTGTGTGTGTGTGTGTGTGTGTGTGTGTGTGTGTGTGTGTGTGTGTGTGTGTGTGTGTGTGTGTGTGTGTGTGTGTGTGTGTGTGTGTGTGTGTGTGTGTGTGTGTGTGTGTGTGTGTGTGTGTGTGTGTGTGTGTGTGTGTACCAAATTGTTCTTACCTAATTGTATCTTTACAGGAATGAGTCAAGCTCGTACTGTCCCGTGTATTAAACCATTTTTATCATACATAACCTTAAATTTATGAATTGCTTTTGGCGCACGCCATTTCATTCGACAGTGGATTCCACTGATCAGTTGTCCTATTTGGGAAACTAAATTTTCTTACGTCTTTATCACCTCGCTTTTTATGCAATTTTTTGCAGTGTCCTCTTGCTGATGCTTCCCCATAGGTTATATACTCATTCATGCCTATTTTCTCCTTCCCTGATATGCATTTATATACCATAATCATGTCTCATCTTGTGCTTCTGTCCTGTAGTGTTGGCGAATTCAGTTTTTCTAGTCTTTCTTAGTAGCTTAGATCCCTTAAGCTTGGTACCTATCTTGCAGCGGTCCTTTGAACTTTTTCAATCTTATCTATGTTTCTTGAGATGAGGATTCCGAACTACTGATGCATACTCCAGGGTTGGTGTGATGAATGATGTTATTATCTTTCTCAGCATGTCTTCAATTATGTGTATGAATGCTATTCTCACATTTGCAAGCAGTGTATACATGTTCCGTACCTTCTCACTAATGTGGTCAGCCGGAGATAGTCTGTTATTGATAATCACACCTACTATGGATTCCAGAAGCAGTGGAACAGTGTTTTTCGGCAATAACTTTTTATCAAAGCGTTGGATTACGATGATATTTTACCAGGGTATGTTTCAGACCCCGACCTAACTGGCGTCAGTATGATTTATTACCAAATGTGGAGACTCAAGGCATGTATAAGAGGAAAATAAGCATGCGAGGCGACTGTTTTACCCATTGCTGGAGCGAGGCTAGCAGGGAAATGCCCCGCCCCCTCACTCATATCGTGACGTCACTTTGACGTTGTCCATATAGACACCGCCCCCTATTCATCGTATGGGTGAAATACTGGAAAAGGTTGGTGTCTACTTTGGTAAACGGAAAATGTTACCTATATTTGAAAAATAAGCCTGGTATTTTCGTATAGGCCTATAAGGAAGTTATCCATTTTTAACACAGAGATGTGAATTATTGTAATGTCATCATCATAATTATATGGAAATATCATCCACCTGAGGTGTACAACTCCCTATATCCCCTGACTGAAGTACACTTCCAACATTACAAATGTGTAAGTGACGAAACATGTCATAAGTAACATGATAGCCTTACATTGCACACATGACATGTTGCCTGATATCATCACAGTGGAATATATAGTTCAGCGGAGAGTAAGGAGACGCCTGTTTAATAATGGTTGCATTTTACGAATGTGTGTTCGTATCCTTGTATTTTTGGCGTTGCTATGGCGTTTCATTCTCACTCCGAAGCAATGCATTATTTCCATACCTTGATACATTTTCTGTTCGAGTCAGTGTGACTTAAACCAAGGTCATGAATTGACGTTTTCGGACAGAGTCCTGCCTTACTAGTATCGTAAGATTTAGAGTATCTGGGTGGGCGGTGCTACATAACGTCATAACTATACGTCACGCTAGCCTTGCACGAGCGATGGCTCATTCTGTCGCCTCGCATGCTTATTTTCCTCTTATAAGTGCCTTAAGTCTCCACATTTAGTAATAATCCATACTGACGCCAGTTAGGTCGGGGTCTGAAACATACCCTGGTAAAATATCATCGTAATCCAACGCTTTGATAAAAAGTTATTGCCGAAAAACACTGTTCCACTGCCTCTGGAATCCATAGTAGATCCTCTTTCTGATATGTGTAGGGTTTTATTTCCTAATTTATAATCCCAATCTGGTCTTTTTCCACTCTTACAAAACTTAATTACACGACACTTGTCCACATTGAATTCCGTGTGTGTGTGTGTGTGTGTGTGTGTGTGTGTGTGTGTGTGTGTGTCGTCTAGCATGCTTCTAGCACGCTTCCATCACATGGCTAGCTGGCTTCCGTGAGTTGCCTCGTGTGTTTGACATACATCGTGTGTTTTGACATTTTTGGTAGTCTAGAACCAGGGGATGTTCGTGTTTTCTGATGTAGCAGACATCCGCCTGTTCATTACTTATTGTCCTAGTGTTATATATTGTGCTATGATTATATTAATGCCTATAACTATTACTTATTGTGCTATGTTTATATCAATACCTATATTACTCTCACATGAGAAAAACACTTAGACAAAATATAAACATTTTCCTACTGTTAAATGGTTCCCCGAGCGACTCTTTATTTTTGTATTAACCTCACCATACTCTACCTGTACATAACTTGATAATCTCAGTAATTTTCCAAAATTTTGCATATTACATGAGAAATTCTTCGCAGGCGATACGGAAATTAAAAATAGTTATGACTGTGAGATGGTGAAAAAAAAAAAAAATGAATGAAATGTCAATATGTCTGCCGTGGAATCCGTTCTCTAATCAACGTTTTATTCTGCATTTTGCAAAGGAAAATCATGTTGCGACATGTTTTTAGGTGGTTGCTAAGTTAGTTTAGTTTGTTGGGTGTTACACGAGGTTAGGTTGTACTGTGGTAAAATTTTGGCAGCATGACTGACATTATCATCAGACCAGAGTCATCCAAAAATCTGCGAGGAAAAAATACTGAATATTTGCTCAGTGACAGTACTTAATTCGGTGTTTTTTTCTAACACTTTCTGGGTTCAGCATTTCTACTTTATGGATATTATCTCAGATACTGGTAATACATGTATATTTGCCACATATGATATTGTACTTTTTAAGTAATTGGCCTCCATACCTTCGATTCGTTTTCTGATGAACCATTATCGTCCTCGCTTAATTACTCAAGTAACATTTTATCAGACTGTTCATGAAAATGAAGTAGTCTTGTTCTTAATATTTGTCAGAAAATAGCATGGTGTATCATAGAAGGATTAAATATACTGATGTTTCCCACTAAACAACTGCCACCTGGAGAAAGGGGGGAGCTGAGAGAATACTTGCCAGGATCCCTGCTTGTCGTAAGAGGTGACTGAAAGGGGTCCCTTTTTTCCAATCTCTCCTTGCTGTCCTCTTCTCTTCTATCCTACCTGTATTCTTGATATTTCTGTCTTTCTTCCGGCTTTTACTTTCCCTCTGCCCCTATCAGGATGGACTTTTAGTTTGCTAGCATAAATGGTCTAAGGCCCTTCACTGACGTCGTCCCTACCTTCCCTCACCTTCAGACTTATCATCTAGCTAACCACTCAGCCACGTCACCAAATCACTGCAACGTAGAGCCACTTTAACGCCGAACCACTTTAATGATGTCACATTAATGCTGAACCACTTTCATGCTGAACCACTTTCATGCTGAACAACTTTAATGTTGAACCATTTTATTGCTAAAAACCACTTTAACGCTGAACCACTTTAACGCCAAGCCACTTCAACGCCAAGCCACTTCAACGCCAAGCCACTTTCACGCCAAGCCACTTTCACGCCAAGCCACTTTCACGCCAAGCCACTTTCACGCCAAGCCACTTTCACGCCAAGCCACTTTCACGCCAAGCCACTTTCACGCCAAGCCACTTCATCGCCAAGCCACTTCATCGCCAAGATCACTTCATCGCCAAGATTACTTAAACGTAAAGACCACTTCAACGCCGAGGCCAGTTCAGCACAACGCCGAGACCACTTCAACGCAATGCCGAGACCATTTCAATGCAACGCCGAGACCACTTCAGTGCAACGCCGAGACCACTTCAACGCAATGCCGAGACCACCTCGACGTAACGTCAAGACGGCTTCGATGCAACGCCGAGACCACTTCAACGCAACGTCAAGACTACTTCAACGCAACGCCGAGACCACTTCAACGCAACGCCGAAACCACTTCAACGCAACGCCGAGGCCACTTCTTTGTCTTTCCTTTTTGCTGTTCCAATGCTAGTCAGTCTCGTATATCTTTGTCTTGAATTGGCACCGTATGGTCGTTGATACCTGCCATCTGAAATCCATGACTCAGTTCAGTTCCACCAAACAACTTGGACGTGTCCGTTTCTTTCTTAAGTTGTAATACTTATTTCGTCATAATACACTACAAAAGAGTCAAATAGTACGCAGTAAGCATTGACCAGCCATGTTATGACGTATTCACTCTTCCTTGGTGAAAATAGGGCAAAAGCAAGGAACAAGAACATTTACTCGTAAATGTCCCACACATTATCAGCCGACTCGTCTACATAATTCGGTGTTGCTATAGCCATATGACAGCAGCGTGAATCAGTGTTATGCCTCTTAGAATTTCCAGGGAAAACAAAACATGGGTAGAATTAACGGTAAACATATTTTCGGTTGAAGTGAATTATGATCAACAACGGCATTTATTTATTTATATATATTTTTACCGTAGGGGACCATGGCAATCAGAGGATTAACTAAATGTTATCAGTCCAGTGCACAGGATATACTGCAGGTGTACACTTTACTGATTAGCAACTTCCATTACTCACTTAATGCTGAAATATTGCCTCAATGTGTTCATTTGGTTCTGCTTCATATCAGTAAACTGTTAAAGACCTAACGACATGTTAGTAGCATTAACTACATAACATCGAGAGAAATGATTCACAGTTGAACTCCCTAGTCTCCTGGATGAGAAGTCATTTGTCCACCACCCTTATACGCTCGAGCAGGGTGCTCGTGAGGGACGACTTCCCTTGGTGGCACTTTTACCCGGATGACTCTTCTGCCCGGGTATAGAATCATTCCTCAGCTCCTTCCCTATCTTCTGCAAGGAGGATGGTGCACTGAAAATGGAAGCTTCAACCTGTAGTCAGCCTGACTCGCAATAAGAGGAATCAGGGGTTTCAGCAGCAGCAGCAGCAGCAGCAGCAGCAGCAGCAGCAGCAGCAGCAACAATTACACTCGAGAACAGGGTGTGGTATCCGGTGGTGCAGTGGTTAGCACTTTCAGGTGCATATAGAAGAACCGCGATTCTATTCTGGGGCTGGTTAGAACCTTAGACAAAGTTTGTTTCCCTTTTGTCATTATTTTTACACCTGTACATTTGGGGAACCGGACGCAAAATCGACTTTTGCAAGCCGTATTTTAGAAGAAGATTGGGATTTAGCGCAGATAATTTCTGCCTTGCCCCTCGTGTAGTTAATAGACATAACATTTTTTTTTTCTTTCCAGTCTAGAACACAGCTCAAATTTTTTACTAAATTGTATAATTAGTTTTCGAGGACGTATTGCGAGTGTACAACGAGACAAAAGTAGAGTTTTAAATCTGGTCAAAATATCTGCTCAAAGGCTTAAGTTTTGGTTGGCTTTGCGTTGTGTGATACAGATGGTTGGCAGCAACGAACTGTGTTACCTTTTGCTCCAGGTGACGAGCCAGTGGATGCGAGGGTATTTTTTGGTTTTATACTTAAGCTAAACCAGTTTTTATGTTGTCTGTTGGCTACGACTTACATATGTATTATAAATAACATATATGTATTACGTGATATATTTATGCGTTGTATATACAATATATCATTTCGTTTCGTTTATAAAGGTTTCAATATCCTTGCATGCGTCAGCCTTGGTCTCCTAATGGCGGCTGTCCATGCTGTTTGATCTCTGGCAGCCTCCCCTGTTCAGTCCTTTATCCCTGAGGTCACTCCCGATGACCTCGTTTTTTTTTTTTTTTTTTTTTTTTTTTTTTTTTTTTTGTCGGCCTCTCGCAGTGCTACCCCCAACGTTAACACTTTTCACTTTCTGCACCCAACTGTCATCCCTCGTCCTCTCCACATGTCCAAACCAACTCAGTCTACCTCTCCTCATCACAATACCAGTACACTAAAGTCCCATCATTCCTCTTAACTTTTCCATTGTAAGTGTAGCCCCCACCCCTCACCCCCAGGCCTCACATTCAAGGGCACACTGCACATAAACCTAATCAGTGACATTTCTGTACATTTGAGCCTGTGAATATCCTCTTCCTTTACTGCCCAGATCTCACTACCACACACCATTACACTCTTAACAAATGCTGCATACAGGGATCCCTTAGCACGGGGGGAGAGCCCACTCAATGTCAGGAGAGGCAACAGCTCCCTGAACTTCCTCTAACCACTCCTCACTCTAGTCACAGAGCTAGCTCCAGCCCCACCTCCTTCACATAACATGTATCTCTAGTAACAAAACTCTTCCACACACTCTAGAGACTCTCCAGCAAGCTCAAATCTTTCATGCCTGACATTTCCACATGTTCTCCCAGAATCACCACACAGATGGAATCAACATTATCTTGCAGTCTATCACTAATAACACTACATCTGTTATGCATCCACTTATCACAAACACGGTACGCAATGGAATTACTTTCCATGCCCTTGTGGCAAACCACACATGGCCTCTCTCCATCTTCTTTGACAGTACAGCCACCAGCCCTAGATACCATCACCTTCGTTACCCGTTCCCTCCCCGGAGGGACTCGGAGACGTGTATTCTTTTCAATCGGTTCATCTGTTTGTCCGTTTGTCTCACTGTTAACATTACGCGAAAACTACTGGTGCGATTTTGACTAGAATTACAGGGATGATGGGCTATGGCCTACTGATCACTTGATTAAATACTGGGCCAAACTGGACAAAGTCCTAAGCTGTAGGGCTAAGACATGCAAAAAAACGGGCAAGGGTAAAAATAGTTTTACGTCAAATCTCCTTTCAGATTCGTCATATCGACATTAAACCAAAACCTAATGGTGCATCTTTCAAATCTGCATTCTATAACGTTCCTTATTACATCATGGGGGTTACCCCCAGTTAGCCATAAGAGGGTCTGTTGAGTGGGTCGGGCCTAAAATTTCAAATGGGCATAAAATCGTCAGTTTTCACCCGATTTACTTAAATTATGATACGTGACATCTTTGGCTAGATATTCTGTTGAGTTTATACGTCACCACTTAAAATGACTGCCGGGGACGAGTTTGCTGTGCTTGGCTCCGCTTCCTGTCTTCTCTACATTAAGCCTCAAACCCTTGTGCTCTATACCATCTCTCCACCGCCTAAATCTTTCCTTTGCCTCACTTCCATTCTCTGCAATCAGCACCAAATCATCGGCATGCAAAAATCTCCCACGATAGTCCATTTTTGAGGTCACACAAGAGGGCCTCAAGCACCATGATAAACAACAAGGGGCTCAAGACTGAACCTGATTCACACCAACATTCACTGAACACTCATCACTCAAATCTCCATTCACTGTCACTTGGGTGTGAACACCCACATGCATAGTCACAACCACTCTTACCAGCCATTCCTTGATCCCAAGCTTTCTCATTGCCCACTTCATCACCTCCCTAGGGACTCTGTCAAAGACCTCCTCCAAAAAAACATAAAAGTACGGATATCTCGTTTTTTTTTTTTTTTCCTATACGTTTTTCCAGAACCAGTTGAACAATGAATATGGCATCAGTGGTCCCTTTGCCTGGCATAAACCCAAACTGCATCTCATCAGTATTTACTCTTTCTCTAATCATACCTTCTAGAATTCTCTCCACTACTTTCATTATCTGGCCCAAAAATTTTATGCCTCTATAATTTCCTCATTCCATGGCATCACCCTTCCCTTTGTACACATTTGCAATCACACTCTCCAGCCAGTCATCTGGGACAACACACTCATATATAATCGTTTTTGTCAAATCAGTAACCAACCCCGTTTCTATAGCTCCTAAGGTCTTTAGCATTCTAGCATCCTGCACCTGCCGCCTTCCCCATCTGCATCCTGCCTATTGCCCTGCTCACATTAGCAGCAGCAATCAAAGGCCAAAGACCAAACCCTGTATCTGCTGGCTCCAGACTTTCCCTGTTCCAGTCAGACCCCTCCTTTAGCAACAGGTTACAATGCTCTCTCCAGGCATCTTTAATATCTTCACTGTTCACCACTACCTTTCCTTTACCATTCTTCATACACTACTCACCTCTGATATCCCTGTTTTCCTCTTCATCCGGTTTTCCACCTTAAATATCATATTTTCCTTTCGCATTATTTAGGTTATCCAGCTAAAGTCAGACGCGGATTTTGCTCTGTATGCCTCTTTTCTAGCCCTGTGCTAGGCAGCCAAGTATTTCTCTGTGACCACCCTTTTTCCATTCCCGGAAAAGCCTTTTTTTTTTTTTTTCCATAACTCCTGAAGACCTCAGATCTCCCAGCCCTCCTATCCCCAGATTTACAAAAAAGGTCCGATTTTTTAATTTTTACCAAGGAAAAATTTTTCCTTACAGGTTTCAAAAGCTTGAATTTATACACCTGAAAATGTATGTTTCACTCTCATAATGACTTACGGTTACCGCAATATAGACCATCAAAGAACGTCAAAAATAAAACTGTTTCCCTTCGTGTACAGAGACAAAAAAAAAAAAAAAAATTGCACCAAAGTAAATATTGATCTTGATTTTATACACCAGAAAATGAACATTTCACTTCCTTATGTCTAATGGTTACTGCACAATGTACTGCCAAAAACTAAAAAAAAAGGCACTCCTTACTATAACCGAGAATAGAACTTCCCTGAGAAATAAATGGGAATAGGGAGGTGCAGGGAGTGTAGTGGGGCATCAGGCAGTGGGGAAAGGGAGGGAATATGTCTGCCACACACACCCAATATGATCTAGAGGGGGTATGGGGGGCAGTTTGGATGGGAGAGGACACAGAAGACAGGATCCAATGAGGCAAAGGGAGGTGGAGAGATGGCCTGGGGATGGAGGGTCCCCACACCCGGGGAGGGGGCCGGATCATGCTTCCCACCACCTGATCTCTTAGTTCCCATTAGCCATGTCCCATATACGTCATAAAAGAGGTGGTCCGCCTGTTTTTGGTAGCCTCTGTACCATCGACAGCCATAGGACTTTATGCGACATTTTCCATAACTGTCGTTCGACAGCCATAGGTCTTTAGGGGTTAACTAAAGCTTCTCTACTCTCACCCCACCAACATGTTACTTTGTCTTCAGGTACCCCTTGTCCATCCACACATTGAATCAGTAACTCTCAGGAGATTGTTCTTCAGAGGTCTGTACTGTTCATTAACACTTCTGTCAACAGCTCCCTGTTCAGCCACCACTCTACTTACCTGGCTGTAGAAGACATCCCTTCAACTCCCATATTTTGCTCATTGGTGCATAGATCCTATTCGTCATCACCTGCTCCTTAACCCTTTTCAGATAAACCTATAATTTTATCCTTACTTAGGTAATGTGGGGTCTGTCAGACCCCAATCTTTAAAAAATCGTCAAAAATACTTACAACAACTTTATTGTAACAATCGCTTTTACACAGCTTCTGTAGGCCTTTTCCTTCAATTTAGTGCAAAATGTATGGAAATATAAGTGACGAAATATTTTATGGAAAATTAAATGAAAAAAACATTGACAAATTTTATACCATCTGAAATTAGTGGCTGCCATACCAACACTGATATGTTCCACCAGTGTTCTATCATTGCATGCTGTACAGTAATGGCCAATGTTTCTGTAAGCAGTAAGAGAAGCACGTCATAAGAAAAAAAAAATTGTATGGAAGATATATATATGGGAAAATAATCACAGGTTAGGTAAAGTGGGGTCCACTGGACCCCAAAGGCCCTTTATCGCGAAAACGGAGCCAGATCCAGAACTGACCCCATCACCTCCCTAAACTAGTCTACCAGTCAGGAAGGTAGAGGGAAAACCAGATCCCAAGACCTTATAGTAATATATGAAAAACACTAAGAAAAATAGCGTGGGGTCCCACAGACCCCACATTAGCTGAGGAGGGTTAAGCAGCCTGTCACATCTAACTTTATTATAATGATCCGATTTCTGTATGTTTGTTGATTTATTACCCTAAACCCTAACACAGCCAAAATGGTGCATGTAGTGCATATATTTGATAGAGAAAGGTAATCATCAAACTTGAAGAATAAAACAATCTCCAGGCCAGACCGGTCACCGGTTCCCGAGTTATGAGTCATTTCTGGCATTTTGTTTAAAGAGGATGGGATGGATTAGTCTTTGATCCCACATTGATATTACCAGCATGACGCAAGAGAGAAAAGTGACGCATTTCATCGATTACCATTCTCTAACTTTTTCCTTCATCCCTGTTCTCCCAAAATTGTATAGTATCATGGTATAGTATACTCTATAGTATAATGATCCGATTACTGTATGTTTGTTGCTTGACAATGAGCGGAGGCCATCGAAGGTCGCCTTTAAGTGAGAGTCAGTAATAAGTATTGCTGCAAACACTCTTCACTTCCTATAAGTTTAAAATCCCTCACCAACTTCCTGTCAGCCCTCCTGCACAGGAATAAGTCTGTCTGGCTTCTGTTTCCGCAAACTCGTATGTAATCAACACACATGACTCTTTCCCTAAAATGCTTGTTGCACACATTCATGTTACCTCCCGAAACTCTAGTATCCTTTCCCCTTCATATACATATATATATATATATATATATATATATATATATATATATATATATATATATATATATATATATATATATATATATATATATATATATACAGCCGTGGCTCAGTGGGTTAGAGCGCTCCGCTCTGACCGAAGGATCGAATCCACCCAAGGGTCATTGGTAGACATCATGAAGGACATCCGGTCATAAAACGCTACACGGTCCATGAAAGTCCTCCATCCATGGGCAACGCCTTAGCCCTTCGGGGATTCCTGGCGTAAAACCTATATATATATATATACAGACCATATACTGTATATGATATACTGTATATATATATATTTTTTTTTCTATTTGATTCTGTTTTATTTAACTACCTTGACAGCAACGCTGCAATTCAGTTACCTAAACAAGTGTCCGAAAGTCGGGCCTCAAACTTTATTAACTCATAAATTAGCATAAGTTGATACTGAGCTGTTGATTATCATTATATTTCATTGAATGTAGAACTGATTTTCACATGCTGGGGTTCGAACAAATAACCCAATAGACCGAAGTCCGTATGCAAAATTCTTAGTGCAATTCGTCTTCTGCGGCATAATCACTGTTTTCAGGCGCTAATTCCGTCGTTGTCATTATTTCCTGGTCCTGTAGTGGTGTAGTGACACGAAGGTCACCCGAACGATGACTGTTCGCCTATGTGCTTTCCTCCTACAATTACGGAATCGCTTAATTCACCTTTCTACAGCTCAACTTGCACCGATCGGTTATTTGTTAAGGGTTCTCTCCCATTAAATAAAGGGTAATTATACTACGTCTAATCTCCTCAGTAGCTGGGACTATATTGCTTGCCCTTTCCACACCTACGTATATAGTATGCTAGATGTTTTGTGGTAAGGAACAAAATGAAATGACCAGGAAATCGTCGCCTGGCCCAATACTCTTAGCATTTCGCGTCTCATATGAAGCTCTGACGCAGTAACTACCGCGAATCGATGTTAAGGATTCGGTATTTCCTGGGTTCGCCTGAGCAGTTATCTCATCAGCAGCTGATATAAAGCCTTAAGTCAGGCTAGTCAACCAAGAGTTTGTAGCTGTGGTAGAGCTTTCATAATGTGTCACGAATTGCACATAATCTTTCCGGCAAAACCGCGCCACGAGTTAGTCTTTCGTTGTACCTTGGAACGTTCTCATTTTTTCATTTTCACTCGTTCTTTTGTTGAGTACTTTTTCATTCATTCTTTTCCATGATACCTCATTCTTTTTTTTATTTTTTTATTTATACTAAATTTTATATTCTTAAGGACTAATTTTTACGGTATTTCATATTTATTATTTTCATAGTAGCCATTCTTATGCATAGCCGGCTAACCCATTATGTACTTTTCATTGTACGCTATCTGTTGTTATTGATGTCCATGTTTTTCATAACACCGTGATACTCTTATTCGTATACAAATTTGATGACTCATTTTTATGGCTTTAGCTACTTGTGTTATGACCTGCACTCGTGACTTTTCTTACATTTACTCATTTCACACTACCCTTTCCTTCCCATTCTTATTTATTGCTGATGACTTGAAGCCTGTATAATTGCAAATAACCCTACAGCGTTGTATTCTGCAAGAAGAAAGGAACCAAGTTTTTTTATTATGAGACCCATTCCATGTGGTGACGCTTATGAAGCAAATATATTTCATAAACATTTTTTCCATTGTCATTTTTTTGTTTGTTTACTGAATAGTAAACCCGTCCCTTAACAGTAAAGGTTATTGTTTAAAAAAACATGACACACCTGATTTCACCATTATTTATAATTATTTACTGAATAAAATATGGTTAAAAATAAAACAAAACGGAAGGTCGTACTCAAGAGGCAAAGTGATGCATGCGTATGTCTTACCGCGTGTGATGTAGGCATCATGCCAACAATAATAGCAAACAAACGCACACATGAAGGAACAATCATCTTTCTCTTAAGCACCCCACAAACACCTACCTCACCCCTGCTAACAAAACCCACATATTTCTAGATATGTGGTAAAGGAGGTGCTAGTGGAAGCACTAAGTGGAGAGGACCTGGATATGGCATGGGAGGAGGCGAGGATCCTGGAAAGATGTAAGCATACGAGCATAGTGAGGTACAAGGAGAGTTACCTGCTGTCCTCCCCACCAACACTCTGCCTTGTAATGGAGTATGCTGACGGAGGTGAGAGTGTTGGCATTAATTTTGGTGATTAGATGGAAGATGGAGACAAGTGTATTGGCAGTGGTGAATGTGGTGAATGCCAGTGACGATGGTAGTGGACCGGAGGAGGAGGGGTAGGGAAGCGTGTTGTTTGTTGTTTGTTTTTAGGTGCGGTGAATATTGTTGAGGATAATGGAGATCGGGTGATTGGTTGGTGGTAGTGGTTGTGTGTAATGTGTTGTATTTTGTGTGTTGTTGTGACACAGGCTCAGTTGGATATATCTAGTTTGCTGCAGGAAACCGGTCACTTAGGCCAAGCACCTCTAGCGATGTTTTGTTGAGGTTATATTGAAGGATTATCTTTGCCATGAGTGCACGAAGTATTTTGTGCTGTGATAGGTTTCTGTGCAATAAGAGCACAGTAAGCTGAATGTATTTTGTTTACCGCTCGGGAAGAGAAGGGGTGTTCCGGCTAAGTGAATTAGTTTCCCTTAGGGAAGGACAGTTTCTGGTGCGTTGCTATTGCCCTCCAAGAATAAAATCCCTTCCTAACTGAACAGACCTGCGGCACAGAGATAAGCGATATACGTTCGGATCAGACCATTGGTGTAACTCGTGTGAGATGGTGTGCTGTTATCAATTGTGAATACCTGATGTTTTGCCCAGAGTAGAGTTAGTCAATGTTGTTCAATACCTTGTCGAAAATGTAAGTATGGAACTGCTTGGCTTGTGCAAACTGTTGTAACTAGCGATATCTACTGCTTGATAGCTATAAAACATTCTGACAGCCACAACAGTGGAATACCGTTATATACGGTAGTCATCAGTATGACTTGTTAGAGACAATATTGAAAGATGTAAAATTGAAGCAGCGAGGGAAAAAAAGTATAGAGAAGATCTGAGATCGCGAGATAACTAATACCTCTCCCACACTCCTGCAGGCGACCTCAACCAGCGTATACAAGAAGCTAAGGCATCGGGTCGACTATTGGAGGAGGATCTAGTGCTGGACTGGTTTGTGCAGGTGGTGTTCGCTGTACAGTACCTACACGCCAACAACATTCTACATCGAGGTAACTTTTCACATTGTTTACATTGGTACCATGACATTGTTATTCTTGTTACCGACATATGGTTTTAATCAGCTTAGAAAACTCCTCATATTCTCCATTGTCCATATTCACCCGGCTGTACAACTAGACCTAATTATAACAGACGGTTGCTGGCCAGATTTTGGGGGAAAACTGGGACTCGGCAAGTAATGTGTTCAGATCCATCGTGTAGTCAATAGCTATCAATCAAAACCCCCTTTTCTCCCTCTGAACAGTCTCCAGTAGCCGTATCAGAAATATGCTATGTGTCTTCTTGCCCCCACCAGACAATTTTTTTACGAAACACCCCATGCAGTGATGTGCTTAACTTCAATAACTTTTCTTAGTTGTCTTTTTTTCTATGTTGCCAAGGAGGTTATGTTTTTGACGGCATTGGTTTGTTTGTTTGTCTGTCTGTTGACAACTTTACTTAGAGTTATGAACGGATTTTGATTAAATTTTGTGAAAGAGTGGGCCATCGGCCAAGGAAGAAATTATTTTAGGGGTGGATCTGGATCCAGATCCGGAATATCCAGCACAATATCTCCAAAAGTTCTCAATGAATTTCAATGAAATTGTGTGGAAAGGTGAAACTTGAACCAAAGAAGTATCTGTTATATTTGGGGGCGGATATGGTTCCGGATCCTGTATCCACGGATCCGGATCCGGTTAATGGCAATGGCATTGGTGGAGGTATGCATTCTCAGTGATTTCTAGTTTTTTTTATAATATAGATCCGTCAAATTACTATTAGTACGTATGAGGCAGCGTAAGTGATATGCTAAAATGTTTCCCGAAAGCCAGTTCGTTGGTCTTGCGTGGGTGAGTTTTCTGTTCATCCTTTCATTCGTTACTGTTCATCCATTCATTCGTCATTCTGTTCGTTCGTTCACTCATTGGTATCCTATCTATCTACAGCCAGCTCCCGTAATATCGTATGGGGTTGCCACAAACAAATTGCCTCCATGTCACCTTGTCCTCTGCCATTAGGCTGCCCTTCTTCCGACTCAAATCCCACTCGTTTTACTCAAACTCATCTCTCCATCTCATCCTCGATCTCTCCTCTCCCCCGCTCCCCCACCTTACTCACTAGTCAGCCTGTCCGCATGGACAGATCATTTTAAATGTAGAATTTCTTCAAACGTTTTGGCACATCCACATTGACACAATGTTCCTTTCACTTCCTCATTTGTCTGTCTTCTCTCCATGTAACTCCACACGATCCTCTCAAATAGTTATTTTCTAATGTTCTCACTATTTATTTTTGTCCTTCACACCTCACAGACACAAAACAAGAAATAGCAGCAAAAAAAAAAAAAAAAGGATGCCAGCAGGTGAAGAACTGGCGAAACGGAAGCTCCAGATCGCGGTGACAATGTTTCTACCTATTGTACCTATGGCTTGCTCAAATGGTGGTGTAGTTTCTTCTCTGGAGGAGATCTCATAAGAAATTTGTGTACAGTAAAGTTATGGTGTTCTGCTCACTGAACATCTTGATTCTTTCCGGCTATACAGCGGGTCCATTTCAACCCTTTCTCTCGAGTTGGTGCACCTAATATTATGTTCAGGCAACACCATGAATATTCTATTTAACCGAAAGAAATCCCAGCGATCAAAGGCTACAAAAATGATATTAGCCCTTTATGAGCTACTGATGCACCTAGGACTTCAGTTTTAGTGGAGAATGAGAGGGAAGCAGAAGAAAGATTTAGAGGTGAGAGACAAAATGGAGTACATGAGTTTGACAGTGAACGTGGTTAAAACAAAAGTGATGATCGCTAGAGTAGGTGGCGGTATTGTCAAAACTGGAGCGTGGCCGTGCACAGTTTGCCACGAGGGTAAGGTACCGGTAAGTATCCCAGTTTTGTGCAATTTATGATAATAATGTGGACAAGAGATGTAGTGGTACAGCAACTGAAGTTGGCTGCAATATAATGTTGATTTTGTGTACGGCATGTAAAGGTGAGTACAGTATATAGACGCAGAGATGCAGGAAAGGATTAATCTTGCTTGAGAGTATTTTGAGTTTATAGAGGAGTTTTGTTGTTTGTGGGCCTGTGTACTGGAGGTGAAGCTGGTAGCAAGGATAAGGAGTGGTTGAAAAAATTTCTGAGAGTTGTTGCCCCTCCTGACTTTGAGAGGCACTCCTTCCTTGCTAAAGGATCATTGTATGCAGCGTGAGTGAGAAGCTTAATGCCGTGCAGTAGTGAGACTTGGACAGTGAAAGAGGATACGAGTTCTGTTCATAAAATATCCATCCTTAGGCTCTAAATAAATACACAGCTAATCTGTTGAGATAAGACACTAATCCCCCTCAAAGTAGGTCTCCTCTGACTTGACACACGTAGCCCAGCGTTCTCTCCATTGCCTGAAACATTTTTCATCGTCAGTTTTCATTATCTCCTGCAGGTGCTTCATCGCATTCGCCATGATCTCTTCTCTCGTCTCTAATTGTGAACCCTTCGGTGGAGTTTTGAGCTTGGGGAATAACCAAAAATCACTCAGAGCCAAGTCTGGTGACTAGGGAGCCTGCCGGACCTACGGGATGTTGTGCTTGGCCAAAAATTCCTGAACCAGATGAGAAGAATGGGCAAGGGCGTTGTCATGATGCAGCTTCCAACTTGCCGCTTTCCAGAGGTCTAGTTTCTTCCGTCGAACTGCGTCATGAAAACAACAGATAACATCGAGGTAGTAAGCTAATATCTGTTGACAGTCTAACCTTCTGGTGCGTATTCGTGAAGCACATCACCACGGTAGTCGAAAAAAACTTGCTGCTGATCTTTCGTGCTTTTGTTTTGGGCGAGGCGACCCTGCATGCTTCCACTATGAGGACTGTGCTTTGGTTTCTGGTTCGTACCCATACACCCAGCCTCATCTCCAGTGATAGCCTTCAGAAAGTCTGGATCGCGATTTACAAACTCCAACATCGTTTTGAGCATCGTTCATCCACAGAGCTTATTGTTCATGTAAAAGGAGCTTTGCCACGAACTTGGTGGCAACTCTTCGTATGCCCAAATCATCCATTAAAATTTCATGTGCCGATCCACCACTGACTCCAATGTCATTAGCGCTCTCTTTGACAGTCAGTCGACGATTTCCCATGATCAGATTGCAAACTATACATTTTCAACAATCCTCTTTGTTGATGGTATCTAGGCCGTGGATCGCTCTCAACTGACATTCGGTCATTTTTTTAAGCAACTGTACGACTCTTTTATTTGCTTTACCCCTATGGCTTTATTCACAGTAACTTGATGGAGCCTCCTGATAGTTTCAACTTAGGTATCACCTAGTTTTTGACATATTAGATGTAGTAACATTGTTTGGCTTTTTCTGTCATCATGACAAGCGTGGGAACCTTTCAGACATGAGGTATACGACCATGAACAAACGCTGACAGCCACTGAGTCGCTCGTGGCGGCTGGCATTAATCACTCATGCTCACGGGGGTCCTTCACTGCTCCATACAAAACCCCGACCGATCCTCCAACTGGTTGGTGAGAAAAAAAAAATGAGGTCGGATGCTTTCTGAACAGATCTTGTAGCCTATGCATAGGTTCAAAATGAGGTTAAGATATGTACTGCGTCCTCGAAATACAGGCCTAGGGGATCAGGATTTGCGGATGAAGATTCTAAAGGATGTGACTTGAATGCGCTGTTATGATGAGAAGGGGTAGATTGAGATGGTTGGGCAAGTGGAGAGGATGGAAAATGGCAGTTGGGTGTGGAGGATGAGAGGTATGCGCGTTGCAAGAGGCATACCAAGATTTGGAACGAGGTTATATGTAACCTCAAAGATACAGGACTAAAAAGGGAGCTTGCCAGATATCCTTACAGTGTGGAGAGCTGCGGTTAGGTGGCCAAGGATGATGCAAGCAGACATTTTGGAGCCTTTATAAACGAAACGACAACGAACCGAAACTTTACCATTTCACCCCTTCTCCAACTCACCTCCCTATTCTTTTTTTATTTTATTTGCCAGAGCCCTTTTGGCCAAGGTGACCAGATTTACTGAAGCTAAAAGAGGGACACTGTCGCGCAGGCGTGTGTGTGTGTGTGTGTGTGTGTATATATATATATATATATATATATATATATATATATATATATATATATATATATACTGACTGTGAATGACAGCAGCCGCTGCTGCGCTATACCATACCCTGAGGCTACCAATCAAACACTAACGTGACCGAACTCCAAACATACCGTACGGTACTGTGAATGGGCCGACCAAAGCTACCAGCTAGTGAGCATTACAGAATTTATATTAATAATTCGGTGTTTCATTTGGCCAGGATTATGCATAATTTTTTTAATTCATCCCAATTATATAAAAAGAGGTCATGTTATATCTAATGCAACAGTAATTTTCTAAAAGGGGGACGTTTAAGATAATTTGCTCAAAAAGCGGGACATTCTATTCACAATTAAACAAGCGGGACAGACGTCCAAAAAGCGGGAGTCTGGTCACCTTACTTTTGGCTGATTCTCAAGAGTTTTCGGATTCAGGGTATCTTCTTTGGTTCAGGAGGTATTGAAACTGTTCTGAGTATAGCCTACATGACAGGGTCAGCCACACCCAGGGGTGTCCAAACAAACGGGAAAGAGCAGCGTACGGAGCCGCCATTGCAGCGTTTATAAACGAAAGAACGACGGAACGAACGAACGAACGAGTCAGATGGTTTTGTTTAGTCGGGAGAAATCATAGCACTCAGAGCTGACGGATACATGATTTTTCAAATGTTTGAAAGTTTTGCTGGAATCCAGGTAAATGTTAGATGGGGGATATATTATTATTATTATTATTATTATTATTATTATTATTATTATTTCTCACTATCTTTTCGCTCTCTCCATTTTTTTTTTTTTTTTTTGTGCGTGAGGGGGGGGGGGATGTGGTAATTTTACGTTGTACTTTAGCTGGGAAATAGCATAACTACAATTTTACTTTCTTTTTTTTTTTTAATTCAGTTCATTCGATTAATTTTGTAAACAGGTTTAGGTGATGGGCTGATTCTACTCGTGCATTGCGGTAAATTCCTAAACCCGCTCAGGAATCCACTGCCAATTGACATCACTTATTGAAGGAGGTCTGTTTTTTGGTCAAAATGACTTGCATAGGTCTTGGCTAGGTTACTTTCGGCTAGACTAGATTTTGGTGAGTTTCAGTAAGTTCCTACCGTAAATCACGAGAAAGGACGACGAATCAACTCATGCTAGAACCTTATATATGAAGCATTCAGGACGAAGGATTTGACTGTTGATAAAACATTTCTGTTACCTAATATTTTAATATGTTTCATATTTTTACTTGTCAGATCCATGCCTCGCACCCCTTTGATCATCATTTAAAATTTGATTCTCAAAAGTATACATAATTTGCAGCAGTGCCTACCCCTCCTTCCCCCTCCCCCTAATTTAGGATTTGGGCCCACATTCGCCCTCCCGTTTTGTGAAGCCACGATTACGCCGCGGCTTATTTTTTAGTTCGTTGAAAAAATGTATTCATTGTCTCCTCTCTACGACTGGTATCCATAGGCTTTTCTTCTGCCTCACTCTGCTTTAATTGTAACTGATATTGTACAGTACGTCATTGTCCATTAGGTAAGGTATCAACTTATTATCATGGTTACCCATCAAATATTTAGGTAAGGAACCAATTTATTCGAGTTACCCATCAAAAATTCCCGCTTACTTTGACTTAATTGTTAAAGAAAACAGAGTATTTCAGGGTGGACATAGGAATACGTGGAGGGCTGTTTTTGGCGCATGACGAAGATATGTTGGAAAAAATGCTGCATTTACTAAGATCGAACCAACGTTTGAGAGAAATGAAAAGAAAAGAGGAAAGTAATCCCACACTTACCACACCGTTGTAAGATATGGAAGCTCTGACTGTATGGATAAGAATGAAAGTGGGAATAAAAGCTTGGGTGATCGTTTTTGTATATGGCCCATTGCAGTGCATTTTTTAAAGCAAATCTCACTGGGCGACATTCCTTGGATATCCAGGAGGGTTGTAGTAGCCATACCTGTCTCTTGTGTGAACAACACCCCCCCCCAGCTGTGTTTATGAACCTTCCAGTGGCACCAATAAGGCCCAACCTCATTGAAAAATATTTATCAATCCTTTGACCTTAATATATTATGCTGTAAACCACATTACTTTTTTATACAGGCAATCACTTTATGCAAGAAACAAGTGCAAGGTTTAACATGTATAATTTATTGTTCCTTAAAAGAAATGCAGTTATAAAACAAAATATTATGTATGGGTTAGATAAACTAGAAAAGCGTATTGCAATGAATCAAAATTACAAAGAATAATGCAAGACTTGGCACTTAGATATACGTAGATTATAATTTTTCAAAATGTAATAATTTATTTTAAACATATATAATATGATAAAGAAATAAAATCACAACTTAGCATGTCAGGTTTAAGAATTATTAACAATCAGTTCAAAACGAGTTAGACAGCCTAGACTCTCGTTTTGTTCACTACCTGTTCCGCACGGTACAGTTACTTCCGTAAACTGCGAAACTAAGAAAAACTTGAAAAAAAGAGTAAAAAACCTTTCCATACTTCCCACATCATCGCGAGCAGCGGGAAATAAAGGAACAAATTCCATATCACTTTCCACAAAATACTCCTTGGCAAACCTTCAACGTAGTCCCTAGATATTATCCTCTGCTCCCTGTACAGTACACACATACATAAAGAGCCATTGCATCCAGGAAGGATTTAATGAATAAATATCTTGTTGCCCAATAGCTTAAAAATTTTCTTCCTGCGCATCAGCTTTTCAACACTGGGGGATATTTTGGTCGCCCAGTTATAATGTTAAAAAATGCACTGCCCCATTTGAGTACCGAACGACTGGACTGAAAGATATGTTTGAGCGAAAGATTGATTCAAATGTATAGTATTGTAAAGAGATAGAGTACATATACATGAAAAGTAGCTGGATGTGGAAGCGTGATTGGAAAAATTTCTGAGTGACCGTGCATTTGACTGGAGATATTAATGGAAAAGAGGTTAGTGTCAGGGTAGACGGGGTGGTTGGTGAGTGGGGTGTTCCTGCTGAAGTGGATGGGAATGGCAGAGGTCTGGTGGACATTTGTTTGGGGAAAGACTTGGCAATAACCAGTCCACAGGTATACAAGGCGAGTAATAAGGAAGGACAAGCTGGATGAACGGAAGGCAATAATTTTGTGTGTGTGTATGAGAAAATGAGATCTGTGTTGGACACGAGTGTACCATATAGAGTTTAGAGGAGTGGACTATCTGATCGATCACCGCATAGCACAGTCCGAGAAAGAGGAACAAAGCCGTTTGGCGAAGAGAAGATAAAGACAGGAGGAGCAGTTTCTGAAAGGAACTGAAGAAAGGATTGCAGAAGAATGGAAAAAAAAAAAAAAATAGAACACAACAGAATTAAAGGAACGATTGGATAGATCTGATTTGGGATAGATGGAGGATTTTGAAAACATGTGTAGTATTCGGAAATCTCCGCAGCATGTGAAGTAGTATGTAAGGTGAAGAGGAGATGTAAAGGAATACAAGAAACAGAATGGTGGAGTACAGAGGTAATCCAAACTGTAACAGAAAAAAACATATACTGGATGGTAAAGGAATCGACGATGCCGGAAGACGGAAGAGAGAGCTATATGTAGAGAAGAAGTGAGGAGTGAAAAGACTAGCGAGAAAGAGTGGTTGAGTAGTTTGGAAGGAAAATATCTTTGAAAGGAATGTAAGGAACTGTTTTGGAAAGGGGGTTAAAAAGGTAAGACATGGCGCTATGGGAAATACTATAGAAGTGAAAGATAAAAATGGCAAAATGTTGGTGAAGGGAGAAAAAGTTAGCAGATGGAGAGAACATTTTAAAGAATTGCTGAATATAGAGAACAGAAGCAGCGCAAATCGTTAGGGAATGGCTGGGAGATGAGAGTATTTTTGGCGGAGGAAATCAGTAGAAAGGAAGTATTAGTAGCCCCCTGATGTGAAGATGGTTAAATGTTGAAATACGGGGGAAAGTTAGTGAAAGAAGGGATATGGAAGGTGTACAGACTGACCAGGGAGGAAGATAGGGTCACGGAGGATTGGAAGTCGAGAGAAATGCGTGGCAATCATGGTTGTTTGTCTTTCCAATATAATAGGGGAAAAAATGATAGGATACTTATCGATAATTATGATAATAACGAGGAATTAATTGAAGAACAAGGTGGTATTAGGAAGGAGAGAGACTGCGTAGATCAGCCTTCATTCTAGGAGGGGAAAAAAGTTGTGTGCTGACTTCATGGATCTGGAGAAATCATATGATAGGGTGGATAGTCAAAGAATGTGGAGGGAACTGGAAACATATGGAGTAGATGGGACGTTGTTGATTGGTGTGAAGAATATGTCTGGGGGCGCTAGGGATGTAGTGCTTGTGGACTGTGGACAGTTCTTTGATCTGAGTGTTGGATTGAAGCAGAGATGTGTCATGTTTCTGTGGTTGTTTAGTTTGTATACGTATTGAGCTATAAACGAGATACTAGGTAAGGCAGTGAATGTTGGAGTGTCTAATGAGCGAGGGCAGGGTGTGGAAACTCTGTAGCCTACTACTGTTTGCTGGTGAATCTGTATCCTTAAGGTGAATGTGAGCTATAAGGCTTGGTGAATGAGCTTGGGAGTGTATATAAGAAACTAAATCTAAAAGTGAATATAGATAACAGTAAAGTCTTTGAGAGAAATGAAGTCACAGAGTGCACAGTGAGTCTGGGTGTTGAGGAAATGGAGAATGGGAGTTCATTCAAGTAGTTAAATGGTGTGACGAGTGAGGATGGAAGTTAGGGGATGAAGTGCTTGAAAGAATACAGCAGAGGAGAAGGGTTGCTAGTGCAGTGAGAGTAATGATAAGGAAAAGGGAAGTGAACATGGATATATATATATATATATAAATATATATATATATATATATATATATATATATATATATATATATATATATATATATATATATATATATATATATATATATATATATATATATATATCGTTGCTTTACAGTACTGTGATCGCCAGTCTAAAGTACGAAGATGCTTTGACTCTGTTAGAAGGACAAATGTCAAGATTTACAGCCTCCTAAATGAGTCATTTGAGAGGAACTAGTCGAATAGCATAGAAAGACAAATGACAAACTAAAAGAAATTTTTGTTGCTGTGACAGTGCGAAAAAAAAAAAAAAAAAAAAAAAAAGGTGGTCTGACCATGTGGAGAGGGTGGAGAATGAGTGACTGACTGAAAGAGTATATGTGGGTGAGGAGGAGGAGACTAAGGATGAGATGCAGGGATAGAGTGGAGAGATATGAAGGGCCGGGGGTGAGTTGGAGGGAGGGCAGTCTAATGGCAGAGGACAGGGCGACGTGGATGCCATTTGTTTGTGGGTGTCTGGCAATGGATAAATATATATATTTTTTTAATGAAAGGAAGAAGGAACCCAAGGCCAGGAGTCAGCAAGATTGTTCCCTCCAAGAAAAAGAAAAAAATATCAGAGCCATATTCGAGCTCCGTTAATTTCGAGATGCCTGGTCACATTGTGTTTGAAAGACTGGAGGCCATAGGCAGTAGGTAATACAGGGGAAGACAGTTTCAGAGTTGACCTGTTGCATACACAAAGGACTGGGAGTAACGGTTAACTCTGCACTAGAGAGCTGGACAGAAGAGGGATGAAAGTTTTTGCTAGACGGGTTTTACATGGCCACTTTTGTGGTGGAGGGATGCAAGCAGACAGTTCAGAAGGGAAGTGACCATTGAAGTAGATACAGAAAAGAGATAATATGCAACAGTGCAGTGAAGAGACAGAGGTTGAATTGAGCCAGTAAGAGGAGGAGAGTTAATGAAACGAAATACCTTTGAATTCACCTTGTTGAGAAGAGCTGCATGTGGGGAGCCTCCCTGCACATGAGTATTGTACTCTACTCAGAGACGAATAAAACCTGGGTATAAAGTTAACAACTGTGTAGGGGTAATGAAAGCACAGAGTCGGCTTACCACACCTTATCTCTGGAAGCAGATTTTGCAAGAGAGGTAATATGATCTTTCCAAGATCAATCCCCATAGAATGAAGCCCTATGTATATTTAAAGATGATGCGGGATTGAGTTGGATATTGTTAAAAATTAGAGGATACTCCTGCGGCAGATATTCACTGGCTGAAAGATATAAGACCTGAGTTTTTGATGCATTAAGGAAAGCAAGAATACTTGTACCATAATCAGAGATATGAACCAAGTCAGACATAAGGTGTGTCATAGACTCATTCCTTGTTTGTTGGAGTCACTGGTCAGATTGATGCAGTGAGATGCGAACGGAAAGGTGTAGGAGTCATCAGCGTATGAGTGACTGGGGTTAAATGTACAGTTATATCAACCAGCATGTAACATAACTAAAAAAACAACACAAACCACAGAAAGAAACAAAAAGCAGCAAATTGTCTGTCATGGCACATTGTTTTGCCTAGTACATTACAGCACTCATCACAAAGCATATTGCATTGGCCGGTACATTACAGCACCCATCACAGAGCACATTGCACTAGAGGATACGTACCTTCACGCAGCACAATACAGTATACATCACAGCATACAACACCAAAACACGGTGCATAGCACAACGCAAAACACGCCTAGACGCAGAACACCCCTAAAAGCAGAACACGCCTAGACATAGAACACGCCTAGACATAGAGCATGCCTAGACGTACAACACACCTAGACGCAGAACACACGTAGACGCAGAACACGCCTAGACACAGAACTCGCAAGAATGCAGAACACACCAGGATGCAGAATACGCCAAGACACAGAGCACGGTCAAGACGCTGAACATGGCCCAATTAACGCACACGTCATAACAGTGCACAACACGTCACAACAATGCACAACACGTCACACTGAAAAAAAAAGCATTCGGGGATCGAATGCTAATCCCAAGCAAAATATGTTGCTTGCTAAGGTACAAGTTACCTATAAACAAAATTTGAAGACGACATAGTTTGGCAAAACACACACACACACACACACACACACACACACACACTATCTCCTCGCCTTGCTAAAGGTGGGCGATAACAGTGTAAAACACGTCACGCCAATGTAAAGCAGTCACAACAATGCAAAGCACGTCACCTTATAATTGCTGATACAGTACCTATTTTTTGTTGTGACCTCTTTGCTTTCCTTACTCCTTTTTTAGACTGGAATGTGGGTCAGTGTTTCCTTTTTATGTTTTGTTAGCTCTATTTTTTTTTTTTTTTTACCTCCTCGCACAGTCAATGGTGGGAATAAGATTTTGAATGATTTTTTTCTACGTTGCAGACCTGAAGACCCAAAATATATTCCTGACGAAGGATAATTTAGTGAAGGTTGGAGACTTCGGCATCGCTCGCCATCTCCGCCACACGCAGGACCTGGCCACCACCGCTGTCGGCACACCCTACTATCTGTCCCCAGAGATATGTCAGAGGTGGGTCCGTGGAAGTGGAGTGGGTGAGGGAGGGGGGAGATGTTTAAATGTAGGGGAAGCTTCGTTGGAGTGGGAGGTTTAGGTAGAGGGGAGGTTTATTGGATGGAGAGAATTGTGAGGCTTTATTTGGAGGGTCAAAGTTTAGTTGTTGCGTCGGGGTATAGTTGTAGGGTCGGGTTTAGTTGTAGAGTCGGCGTTTAGTTGTAGCGTCGGCGTTTAGTTGTAGCGTCGGGTTTAGCTGTAGGGTCGGGTTCAGTTGGAGGGTCGGGTTTAGTTGGAGGGTCGGGTTTAGTTGGAGGGTCGGGTTTAGTTGGAGGGTCGGGTTTAGTTGGAGGGTCGGGTTTAGTTGTAGGGTCGGGTTTAGCTGTAGGGTCGGGTTTAGTTGGAGGGTCGGGGTTTAGACGGAGGGTCGGGGTTTAGGAGGGTCGGGGTTTAGACGGAGGGTTGGGGTTTAGGAGGAGGGTCGAGGTGTAGACGGAGGGTTGAAGTTAAGTTGGAGGGGAATGGTTTAGGTGGAATGGAGATATTTACAGTAGATGGACGGGAAGGCTTAGATGGAGGGGGAGCGCTTTAGATGGAGGGGGAGGAGGAGTGCTTAAGATGGAGGGGGACCGCTTAAGATGGAGGGGGAGCGGTTTACATGGAGGGGGAGCGGTTTATTTTGAGGAGCAGTTTAGCTGGATTAGGAGTTTAGCTGGGGGAGGAGTTTAGCTGGGGGAGGAGTTTAGCTGGGGGAGGAGTTTAGCTAGGGGAGGAGTTTAGCTAGGGGAGGAGTTTAGCTGGGGGAGGAGTTTAGCTGGGGGTTGAGTTTAGCTGGGGGTTGAGTTTAGCTGGGGGTTGAGTTTAGCTGGGGGAGGAGTTTAGCTGGGGGAGGAGTTTAGCTGGGGGAAGGAGTCTAGCTGGGGGAAGGAGTCTAGCTGGGGGAGGAGTCTAGCTGGGGGAGGAGTCTAGCTGGGGGAGGAGTCTAGCTGGGGGAGGAGTCTAGCTGGGGGAGGAGTCTAGCTGGGGGAGGAGTCTAGCTGGGGGAGGAGTCTAGTTGGGGGAGGAGTCTAGCTGGGGGAGAAGTTTAGATGGAAAGGTTTGGTTTAATTGGAGGGAAAGATTTGGTTTAGTTGGAGGAAAAGGTTTGGGTTTAGTTGGAGGGGAGGGGAGGGTTTAGTTGGAGAGAAGGGGTGGGTTAGTTGAAGGGGAGGGGAGGGTTTAGTTGGTGGGAAGGGGGGGTTAATTGGAGGGTAGGGGAGGGTTCAGTTGGAGGGTAAGGGAGGGTTCAGTTGGAGGGAAGGGGAGGGTTCAGTTGAAAGGGAGGGGAGGGTTGAGTTGGTGGGAAAGGGGGGGGTTAGTTGGAGGGGAGGGGAGGGTTCAATTGGAGGGAAGGGGAGGGTTTAGTTGGAGGGAAGGGGAGGGTTTAGTTGGAGGGAAGGGGAGGGTTTAGTTGGAGGGAAGGGGAGGGTTTAGTTGGAGGGAAGGGGAGGGTTCAGTTGAAGGGGAGGGGAGGGTTTAATTGGAGGGGAAGGTTTAGTTTGAGGGGAATGTTTGGTCGGAAGGATCGGTTTAGATTATTTCCGTGTACTGTATAAGCTGGTGCACGGGGTGGAGGGAGGGGGGATTGTAAGTGTGGGTGGAGGGAGGTGGAGGAGGTGGTCGCATGCGTGTCAAGGAGAATGGGTTTGTGTGTTGTGTGTGTTCCCGGAGTTATGTACTGTATGTCAGAACTAAGGCGAAGATTGATAGACGAAGGAGACGTAAATGTGTCCTTGTTTGCGGATATGTTAAATGGAGGGGAAGTTGGGTGAGGGGGGTGTTGTGGGTGTGTGTTGTTTGTGTGTGTTGTTCTCTGTATCGTTGAGTGGCTGTGGAATATGAAAATGGGGGGTTTGGATAATAATTGTCTTTGGGAGGAGTGATGCTAATTTCATTGTGATGGACAAGGTTTTGTTTTTGCGTGGATGGGCGAGAAGAGGCATTTGTACTGTATGTTGTGTTGAGGGAGGGAGACCTTTATGTGTGTGTGTGTGTGTGTGTGTGTGTGTGTGTGTGTGTGTGTGTGTGTCTGTGTGTGTGTGTGTGTGTGTGTGTGTGTGTGTGTGTGTGTGTGTGTGTGTGTGTCAATATGTGTGTGTGTGTGTGTGTGTGTGTGTGTGTGCGTGTGCGTGTGCGTGTGCGTGTGCGTGTGCGTGTGCGTGTGCGTGTGCGTGTGCGTGTGCGTGTGCGTGTGCATGTGCACGCGCGCGCTTGTTTGTTACCTCCACCAACGGAAGTTGAAGGAGGTTATATATTCACCTATGTTTGTCCACACGATATCCCCAAGAGTTCTCAATGAATTTCAATGAAATTTTGTGGAGGCTGGGCCATAGGCCATGAATGGACTGATTAAATTTGGTGGCGGATCCGGATCCACATCCTGTATCATTTATCCCACACAATATAAGTTCTCAATGAATTTCAGTCAAGTTCTGTGGAAGGGTAGGCCATGGGCCAAGAGAGGACTGATTAAATTTTGGGGCGGATCCGGTTCCAGATCTGGCATTGGTGGAGGTATGGGCTCCGAGTGCTTTATAGTTTGTATTTTTTTTTTTTCTTGTGTTTTTGTGTTATTTAGTTTTTGTCATATTTTTGTGTTTCTGTTTGTGTGCTTTTGTTTGTCTGTGTGTTTACTGTGTGCTTTTGTTTGTGTGTTTGTTTCTGTACTTGTATGTGTGTGTGTGTGTGTGTGTGTGTGTGTGTGTGTGTGTGCGTGTGTGTGTGCGTGTGTGTGCGTGTACGTGTGCGTTTGCGCATGTGTGTACGTGCGCGTTTGCGCATGTATGTACGTGCGCGTGTTTGCGTGTGCGTGTGTGCATGCTTGCCTTTGTATGTGTGTTTGTGTTTGTTTGTTTCTGTCTGTGCTTCTGTTTGTTTGTGTGTATGTGTTTGTTTCTGTATGTGTTATTGTTTGCATGTGTTTGTGTTTGGTTTGAATAAATTTGTATAATTGTGTGGACTTCAGTGTGTTTGTGTGTGTGTGTGTGTGTTTGTGTGTGTGTGTTTGTGTGTGTGTGTTTGTGTGTGTGTGTTTGTGTGTGTGTTTGTGTGTGTGTGTTTGTGTGTGTGTGTGTGTTTGTGTGTGTTCGTGCGTTTGTGTGAGGATTAATTGATTGACGTGTGTGTGTGAGGGAGGGAGGCGTTTATAACTGTACGCAGAAACATGTATTTTACGGATGATGGAGTGTTTCTGTGATCTTACAGTAAGAGGTTGGTAAATAGGGAAGTGTAAATAAAAAAATAATAATAAGTTCGGTGATGTGGGAGGAACAGGTAAAGAACAGAATGCCTGGAGAGGCCTTTGTCATTCAATGAAGCGACATTGGCTGAAGTTATTTTAAAGTGGTGAAATCCAGAGTTTTGTCATACCTACATGAGATGGAGGAGATGGCAGAGCAGACTCAATAGTGTGCTGGAGTCTGTCGTCGCTGGTTTGCTTCTGGCTTTTTCTTTATGCAGAAAAGAAACAGCTAAAGTTTGATAACCTGCAACTATGTTGTTTTTCTCCCCCCCCCCCAAAAAAAAAAGAAGTTAAACAAGATACCATCAAGATCCATTCATCTCAAAATGCCTAGATTCATGAAAAGACTGGAGGTCATAATCAGAGGGAAATATAGATTAGGGAAGAGCGTGCCCTAACTGACGTTGCATAATAATATATAAAGAATGGTTCTTTTGTACTTAATTCTTTTTTATCCCTTGCAACTTAATTCCAATTAAGATTTTGAACGGGGTGAAGGGTAAAATATTGCCATCGTTAGCAGTTTCGCCAGGCGCTGACAGGGGGCTTACACGTGGTTGTGATGTGCACCCTGGATGGAGCATTTGCAGCTTTTACGTGAGACCAGATATCCACGTTTCCTTGCACTTCGCAGAGGGAAGGACCCTGATCCGACCTTGGTAATGTTCTGTCTACTGCACGGCTGCACTGGATCCCTGTACAGTGTACGTGCTGTAATGCAACTGTAGGACGGACCCACAGAAACAGTTGCTTACTGTGGTCGACGGGTCTGCTCGCCCAGACAAAACTGGGTTTAGAAGCAACAACCAGCACCACCATTTAGCCATAAAAGATCGCCCATGATATGAATAAAATCGTCTGGAAGTAGACCTAAAGAGTATACCATTGTGTTGTTGTTGCTGAGTTACCCCGGTTTGTTTGATTGATAGGATCTATCAACCATAAACAAGCAACCGCCCCTGCAGGGCCTTCACGTGCGGTGAAAATATGTTCCCTTGCGATAACAAAAGTGTGGAGCTTTGGTTCCTGGATGAATGTGGCATTTGCGTCTCTCCACCCTGCAAAGAGGCACCATAGTAGACTCCACGTCACCCCATTATTTGTTTATATAGTTTCCGCCCAGCGATTTAAAGGGTTTCCTGGGTTACAGGTAACCATTAGGATTGTCACTCAGTTCATAGCCACGTGTGATGCCTGGGAGTTAGTAGCGGCCAGCAGGTTATAGTCATAAACTTGCTTTAGGTTTGTTGTTGATAAGAGTATTTACTTCTATCTTCATATAGATATCAAACACTTCACAACAGCAACAGCAACAACAACAGTGAATATTAACACTCCTATGTTCTTACTATATATTCACTCGGTTTAAAATCATCTGGTGATAGCTGCAGTACAGTGCTCAAGTTGTATCGACAATGAAAATGTTAAGAATACAATCAAACAATATTTTTACTGAAAACTGAATAACTGCCAAGGGCTCCGCGTGTACGACTTATGGGTAGAGAACTGAAAATTGGATTCATAAACAACAAGTGTCAGCACCATATAGTAAAGTCTGACTACATTTCTAGTATATTAAAAACTGGGAGGCTGATATGTGCTGCACTTTTTCAGGGGAAGACGTCTAAAAATATTTTTCTATTTGCTATTCGTAGACCACAGGAATTTTCCATACTCAGGCTATTTACTGAGAAGAAGTTTCTGGTCATGGTGGAAGGATCGATATACAGATTGATTTATATACTGACTGACTGAGAGACGATTTTAAGATTCACTGAGTCTCACCGAGTCAGACTGAGAGACGGATTGACTGGGAGGATACAGTGTGGGAGGATACAGACAGTGTGGGAGGATACAGACAGTGTGGGAGGATACAAACCGTGCGGGAGGATACAGACAGTGTGGGAGGATATAGACATTGTGGGTGAATACAGACAGTGTGGGAGGATACAGACCGTGTGAGAGGATACAAACAGTGTGGGTGGATACAGTGTGAGAGGATACAGACAATGTGGGTGGATACAGACAGTGTGGGTGGATACAGACAGTGTGGGTGGATACAGTGTGAGAGGATACAGACAGTGTGGGTGGATACAGTGTGAGAGGATACAGACAGTGTGGGTGGATACAGTGTGAGAGGATACAGACAGTGTGGGTGGATACAGTGAGAGGATACAGACAGTGTGGGTGGATACAGTGTAAGAGGATACAGACAATGTGGGTGGATACAGTGTGAGAGGATACAGACAGTTTGGGTGGATACAGTGTGGGATGATACAGACCGTGCGAGAGGATACAGACCGTGTGAGAGGATACGGACGATATGGGAGGATGCAGACAGTGTGGGAAGAAACAGACCGTCTGGGAGGATACAGTGTGGGCGGATACAGACAGTGTGGAAGGATGCAGACCGTGTGAGAGGATATGGACCTCGTGGGAGGATTCAGGCCGTTTGTGAAGACACAGACCGTGCGGAGAGATATGGACCGTGTGGTAGGATGCAGGCCAACTGGGAGATTACCTACCGGCGTGGAGTATACAGACTGAGGCGGAGAATACTGACTGAGGCGGAGAATACTGACTGAGGCGGAGAATACTGACTGAGGCGGAGAATACTGACTGAGGCGGAGAATACGGCCTGAGGCGGGAAATACGGTCTGAGGCGGGAAATAGGGCCTGAGGCGGGGAATACGGCCTGAGGAGGGGAATACTGACTGAGGCGGGGAATAGGGCCTGAGGCGGGGAATACGGCCTGAGGAGGGGAATACTGACTGAGGCGGGGAATACAGGCTTTCTAAGAGCCAAATTTGGAGAAACTGTTAGATACACTGATGGAGAAAGATTAGTGGAGAAAAGATTGATAAAGAAAATGACTGATGGAGAAGAGGACTGATGGAGAAGAGGACTGATGGGAAAAAAAGCTGATAGAGAAAAGGCTGATGGAGAAAAAGACTGATGGAGAGAGAGACTGACGGAAGAGGGACTCGAGTGACGGAAGACGGGACTCGAATGGCGGAAGAACTCGAGTGTTGGACGAAGGGACAGTGTAAAGGTAGGAGGAATAATGGAAAGACAGAAGGATGGAAGGACAGGCAGAATGATGGATGGATTGCATAAGGAAAAAAGGAGAGGAATGAATCAACAGGAGAGTGGACAGATAGGGAGGAGGATGGTTGGACAGATGGAGGGAAGATTGTTGGACAGATGGAGGGAAGATTGTTGGACAGATGGAAGGAAGATTGTTGGACAGATGGAAGGAAGATTGTTGGACAGATGGAGGGAAGATTGTTGGACAGATGGAGGGAAGATTGTTGGACAGATGGAGGGAAGATTGTTGGACAGATGGAGGGAAGATTGTTGGACAGATGGAAGGAAGATTGTTGGACAGATGGAGGTAAGATATTTGGACAGGCGGTTGGGCGGGTGGAAAGGAAAACGGTGCATTAAGTTAATGAAGGATTAATGACAATTGACTGATATATAGAATTCAGTATGTACCGGTAGATAGCGCTTTGGTGGACCAGGTGACCTGCCTTGACTCATGAAACTGTCAAAGAAGGGTAACGAAATCTGTAATGAGCAAAGAAATGGTTAGTATGGGTTGGAAATTTTGTAAACGGTGGACCTAGGGCAATAAATTACAGCCGGTGAAAACAGGCGTTCTAGAATTAATCGTTTAAGTACAGTGAGGATTTATTCTAATATATTCTCTAAGAATGGAGGTGTGCGTGCGTGTATGTGAGGGTCGGGGAGAGAATGGGGGTAGGGGACAGTGAAAATAATGGGATGCACTGGAGTTGTAGTAACTGGTAAGAGGGGGGGAGGGGCCATGCTAATACGGTATGGCCTGTGAAAATGGGTGCTATATGATTAATGGCTGAGTAGAGTGATAGTTTGGTTTCAACAGCAACAACGAGAACAAAAATAAAATAATCATTGTTTTCATTTGCCTGTCATCACGCGATGCAAGTAAGTGAATTTTAACGATATAGCAGCAACACTTGCGAGCGAATCTGTGACATTTCCCGAAGCTTCTTTCTTATAAGCAGGGATGAACAGATGTTTGCTTGTATACGTAACACACACAAACGAGCACAAAACTGCTTAGAGAGCTCTTTCGAATGTAACATGTTCCGAGTATAACACGTGCCTGTATTAGAGTGGCTGTTTTGGTGTCTAGTGGTAAATGATCAGTTGTTTGGCGATTACTCGCTCTTCTTTTTGGAATTTTTGCGTTACAAAATCATTCTGATGGCCTTAACAAAAACTGAGAACAGTATCTCGACATAACCGGCCTAGGTGCAGCTGTGTGCAGAAGGATTCACCTGTGGCCATTTTATCTACTGGCGTGACCAATGTTGCTGGAATGTAGAACTTTTCTCGTTAGTGTTTGATACACAAATGATATATAAACCAGGTAGTAAGTGAAATAATTTACATCCAAATAGCAGTGAACATCACAGTAGACAACTCGACCACATGTTTATGTTTACTGCTGTACATAACAGTAATTTCCTAGTCGATCAGCCCAGAAATAAAGGCATGAAGTCGTAGCAACGACCGCTAGTAACAAAAAAGAGAAGGAACTGAACTAGACAGGCCACATTTGTGAGCAAATGCATTACATGATCGAGTTAGCTACTTATACATAAACACACACAGTCTGCATGTGCCCTTTCTTTCAAAGATGTATAAGCGACAAGTGACTAATAACTTAAGATTTGTTGAAATTTCTGGTTTTCTTCCTGATTTCCAGGCAAGATTTCCCATAGGCCGTGGTACATGTGACGATCTTGTTAAATTTTATCTAATTTGCAATTGTTCCTGAATTCTGGTCATGGTCGTATGATGGGACTTCAATCAGTTCAGCTATTGATGGTGCCCCAGAAGGCTCTGATTGTTGAACATATAGATGGAGCATTCCTTAGCATCGTTAGCGAGTTATTAGGCAACAGAGCCAATATGTGATTCTTGATAGCCAGCACAGTGATCATAGGAATGTCATCTGGAGTTACCCAGGGTAGTATCCTCAGCTCGTGGCATTGTTTAATCTACAGTATACTCATGAATTGTCAGTTTGTTTAGAATAAGTTAACAGCCTATACTGACGACGCCACCTTATTCAGAACCATTTTTGCACCTGCTAATACAGCTGCATTTGCAAATTCTTTGCACAGGGATCTGCAAAGAGTAGGTTCATGGTGTAGGATTTCAACTACCGGTACGAAAATTAATCCAAATGAAACTCAGTCTTGTAACTGTTCTGAGGTCTCGCACAGTTAACCCTGTCCATCCCTGTCTTTTTTATTAGTGACAGCCTTTGCTGCTTTTAACCCTGAAATTCTACGTGTTATGACTAATTATGAATCAACATTTGAAGACCACAGTCATTCGACCTCATCTTGTCACAGAAGGTATATACTTTGTAAAAACGACTCAAGATTTTTTTATAGCGAAGCAATTCTTAAGAACTTTCAACTTTTTTGGTTTTGTCTGTTTTTGAACATTGCACCCCTGTTTGGATGTCTGCTCAATACTGACATTTAAAGCAATCAAATTGCCTGAGTGACATTGCATTTCTTAGAGCTACTCTCCATTTCAGACCCCATGAAGCATCGTTTTTCGCAAATATGTTCTAAACAAACAGTTGGTTCAATATGACATTTGGCACAGCTTGTTTGACACCGTCCCCTAATTTATGGCACTACAGTGCGTTGCCAAGTGTGTTTCATTAAGGAGGTTACTCTTGGCTTTGAAGGCGATGCTGAGCCGAGTATACATTCGGACAGGGGAAGGTTTTGTGTGACGTAGTTGTGACGTGTATCATACCATCACCTCTTCCTCCACTCCCGTCTTCCCCTGTCCGAATGTCTACTCGGCTCTTGCCAGCTTCGCCTTCAAAGCCAAGAGTAAAATCCTTAATGAAACACACTTGGCAATGCACTGTAGTACCATAAATTAGGGGACGGTGTCAAACAAGCTCTGCCAATATATCATATTGATCCAACTGTTTGTTTAGAACATAATTACGAAAAACGATGCCTCATAGGGTCTGAAATGGATAGTAGTTCGTCATGATTTATAACATCACTGAAGGATTAACTCGATCTGTTTGCTGCACAAGGCTATTCACAATGTAAACCATTCTCTGAATCAGTTCTTTCCTGACTTGTTTCAGCTGGAGCTTGCCACGAGACGGACTGCAGCTTTCAACAGCTATTCGTTAGTTTTATTCGTGTGCTTTCACCTCAGTTGTCCGGTGTTTTATACCACATACTAAACACTGTGGAATGAACTGCCAGCATTGTGGTAAAAAAAGGGATACACCAAAATTTTAAATTGAGAGGCTAACTTACGTTTACTGGTAGACCAAATGAGGAAAAATATGCTGGAAGCTACTAGCAATTTTTATTTTGATTTCTTGTTTATACTGTTCCATAAATCTGGTTGCCTTCAAGTTAATAGTTCATGACTTCTTCCAGTAGGGTACTGAAACTGTTTCTTTAATAATAATATTTTTTTTCATTATTATTATTATTATTATTATTATTATTATTATTATTATTATTATTATTATTAAGACATCGATTTCAGGCATACTGTTCGTGTGAAAATCTCTCTCTCTCTCTCTCTCTCTCTCTCTCTCTCTCTCTCTCTCTCTCTCTCTCTCTCTCTCTCTCTCTCTCTCTCATACACACACATACACACACACACATGCACACACATTCACACACATACATATATACACACCTACACATACATTCACATACTCACATACATACACCTACACATACACATACACACACACATATACACTTACGCATACACACACACATATACACTTACGCATACACACACACACACACACACACACACACACACACACACACACACAAACCATTGTATAAAATAAATATATCACCGACAGAAGAAATATTTAACCTCACTCGAAAATATCTTCTCCCTGCAAACTTAGCCAAAAAAATAACCCTATCTGTCTATCTTTGTCTATCTGTCTATTTACAGATAAGTAGATTATAATAAGTGACAAAGTTTAGGGCAGTGATGTCACCCCTTACTAACCTCTTGGTACCTCAGATAGATGACGTGTAACTGTATGCGATGAAGTAGTTCTTTACGTTTTCAGGCTGATGATTTTCTTAAACTGTTTGTTCTCTATATTATATTAATAACTCCTGGGAGATTTACCTAACTAAAAGGATTTCATCTCACCTCCATTAACCCAGTCACTTAGTGTATTTAAATATTCACTGGATGAGGTTAACAGTTACGTACGTAGGTCAGCCCTCAGTGCTCCAATTTTAATATAAACAAAAACCATAAAAGTATTTAGTGCATTGTATTATACTTGCAGAAACATTCACTAATAGCATTGAACAATTATTTTTTTTTAATATTCAGTAACTCAGCTACTGCCAGACGTCTCCCTTCTCTAAAACAAAATCTTCTAGTGCTTTGATTAATAGAAAAACAGTTTCCTTGGACTGAAGGAAGTGAAGAGGTAGTGTTGCCTCTTTTTGTATATCTGGCATAATATTTACACTACACACACACACACACACACACACACACACACACACACACACATATATATATATATATATATATATATATATATATATATATATATATATATATATATATATATATAATGTATGTAGGTAGGTATAAATTTTCGGATAGAAATTTAGATACACATATTGGTATAAGTATAGAAATGAAGATAAACATAGATAGATAGATTGACGGATGGATGGATGGTTATATAGATAAATTTATGTGAAGTTATCCTCAGCAAAGTGTGTATGGAGAATATTAATGATTTATATATGGAAATTATATTATTTTCTTTATTACAGTAAAGTTGGAGATGGGTTGTGTGAAAGTGTCGCTAGTGGGAGGCGTGTAATAGATGGATGGACAGGTGGAGTGACGGGACATAAAACCTGCATCTATCTATTCACTGGCTTCCTCTCCTCTCTCCCGTCTGTCTCGCTTTCTCGCACTCTGACTGTCGCAGTTGCTCTCCTTCCGGGTTTTTTTTATGCCAGCATTCTGCTTGCTATCCTTCAGCAGCCATGAAAGTCGTATTCTGTGCTTTACGTCATCTTCGTACCACCCTTACCTAACTTTCCCTTAACAGACAATCATAATTTCGTGCCTCGCAGCCCTATATTGCTCTATGGCACTCCTTCCTCCTCACCGTCTAAAGTCGGAAATAAGTCATCATAATCTACTGTTTAACTCTTATCCAAAACTTTTATTCCTAAACTCTTTCTCCTTGCTACTCCTTAACTCTGCTTCTTTACTGCAATTCTAAGTCCACATCCCAGTCATGTTCTTTTAGTAAGTTGCATCCCCAACTCTGTTAACTCTCCCCAGAAGCCCGTACTACCACAATAGTCGATTTGCGCGTTTACGTGAGGGAACTAGGCCACTCCCAAGGACACTGTGTCGTTGTTGCGTGTATGAGTAACTGTGAGATTTACTAATGAGGCAGAAGTGTTTCTCCCTGGTTACCAGTGAAATCCACACTTGAGTTTGATGGTTTGGCATCGCCTGAGTTGAAAGAGGGTTGGAGTCTTTGTCAGGTTAGGGAAAAAATGCGATATAATCAGAGCCTGTCTCCTCTAGAAACTGTACTGTGTTTTAAGTTTCTCTCTCACATGCCCTGAATCTGCTTCCCAACTGTCTAAATAATTTTCCAACTTCTTACTGCTAAAGCTGCTATCTGCAAGCTTATCAGTTTTCCTTCCTCTATACCCTTCCCTCAGTCTACCTTTTCTTTTTTTCTTTTTTTAATCAGCTCTGCTTCCGAACCCAGCTTCCTAAATCTCCTAAGCTCACCTTCGTATATCCGTCTCGTAAATTCACTTCAAAAATCTACTTCGTGACCCATGCCTCCTGACTTTGCTTCGTAATTCTTCTTCGTAAATTTCTCCAACCTCTGCATCCTCTTCCCAATTCCGCCTGTTCTAATTGTTTTCCAATTCGGCTCCCCAGCTTGGGGCTAAGTCTTGTTCCTAGCCGTTTGTTAACTCTGCTTATTTCTTTTTCCCGACTGCTTCCTAATTCAGCTTTTTTTATTACTCTTGCGAAGTCTACTTCCTAACGCGGTATTCTAACTCTGATCCCTAACTCTGATTCTTCCCAACTCTGTTGATTCCCTTCTAACCCATTTTCTTAATTCTTCTTGACCCTGCTTCTAAATTCTTCTTAAATTAGCTTCTGAATCGTTGCTAACTCTGCTTCCTTCTCTCCTTTCGTGACTGCTTCTGCTACCTGACTCAACTTCCTACAGTAAGTTATTTTCCTCTTCTCCTCCAGAATTCCATATCTCCCTAAGTTACTCTGCTCAATTCCTCAACTAGTAACTCACCCCTAAGTTTCCTTAACATCTCCCTAATTTCCCACAGACGGCCGTACAACCACAAGTCAGATATTTGGGCTCTTGGCTGCTTGCTGTATGAACTGTGTGCTTTGGCCCACCCCTTCCAGGCTTCCTGCTTCCAAGACCTCATCATCAAGATCCTCAGGGGAAAATACCGACCGCTGCCAGAGTAAGTCCAGGTTGTTTTATGTTGCTTTCATGGGAGTTGCTTTACATTCCATTTCTTTGAGTTTTTTGCCGTGATTTAGGAGTTGTTTGATGTTTTGGCGGCGTTGATTGATACTGTTAATTTATTTTGGTTGCTTAGTGATTTTTTTAAAGGTGGTTTAGTGCTGCTGCTTTTGTGTTTTCAAGCAGATTCTTACTGTAAAATGTTTTTTTGTGTTGGGATATTGCTTTGTGTTGCTTTTCGCATTGGTTTATGGTGTTTTGGGGAATAACTTTCTGCTTTAGGAAGCTTTGTTTCAGGGATATGACTGTTCTTTAAAATTTTTGGAGTAACTGCCTTATTTTGCATTACGTTATCATGTCTCTCTCTCTCTCTCTCTCTCTCTCTCTCTCTCTCTCTCTCTCTCTCTCTCTCTCTCTCTCTCTCTCTCTCTCTCTCTCTCTCTCTCTCTCCACTATCCTTATTTCGTCCCGCTCTTCCCGTCTTTTTCCTTCCCCTTCGCTACCCTTTTGCCTTCCGTTCACTTCCTCCTCTTCCTTCACGTCTGTACTTCTCTCTCCTCCCCTCCCCGCTCCTCTCCCCGCTCCTCTCGTCTCTCCTCCCTGTTCCTCTTCTCTCTCCTTCTCTTCCCTCCTCCTTTCCTCTCTCCTCCTCTCCTCTCCCCCATTCCTCTCTCATCCTCTCTCCTCCTCCTTTCTCTCTACTCCCCTCTCCACCTCCATTCTCTCTCTTCTTCTCCACTTCCCTTTTCTCTCTTCCCCTCCTCTCCTTCTTTCCTCTTTCTTTCCATTCCTCTTCCATGTGCTTCCCTCTTCAGTCCCACTCTCCCTCCTCCTCCTCCTCCTATACATTTCTTCTTCCTTTCATCTTCCTCTATCCCCTTCTTTTCTGCCCCTCCTCTCTTACATCTTCGTTTTCTTCCTCCCCTCCCATTCCTATTTCTCTTTTTCCGTTCTTTCCTGTCTTTCTCAATTTCGCCTCTTCCGTTACCCATTACCCCCTTTCGTCTTCCTCTCCTTCAAACCAGTTATTTTACATTAGTTTCCCTCCCACTTTCCCTCCCTACCCCGCCATTTCCTTTGCTATTTCTTTATCTTTCCTTCCCTCTCTCCATCCCTTCCCTTCCCCTCCTCCACCTCGGTTTCCCTCCTCCACCTTGCTTTCCCTCCTTCTCCCCATCATTCTACATTTCCATTCTTATTGCACTGCCTCCCTTCCCTTCCTTCCTTCCCTCTTTTACCCTACCCTCTTTTACCCTACCTCTCTTGCACTTACAAGGAGTTGTCCACACCCTTTCTCGTAAAAGCTGTGAAATCAGAAGATTCTTGATGACATATTTTACTTAATGTGTGCGTGTGCGTGTGTGTGCGCGTGCGCGCGCGTCAGAGAGAGAGAGAGAGAGAGAGAGAGAGAGAGAGAGAGAGCATGAGTATTTGTGTGAATGTAATAATAATAATTATTATTATTATTATTATTATCATAATAATTATAATTATAATGAAGGTTTATTTATGACAAGGCAGCCTTAAGGCTGAAAATATACATACTTAAAAAGTAACATTAGTAAAGGGCAAGTGTTGCCTTAAAAATAAATGTAACAGCCACTTTTTCGGAGTAAGTGAAAATAACTGGATTTAATCAAGGAATGAAAAACAAAAGCAACAATAAACTAGACTTGCGGAGACTTGTTATTTTTTAATGCAGGAGAGGAACCCAAGGCCGGAGCCAGCAAGATTGTTTCCTCCAAGAAAAAACAAAAACAAGATAACAGAGCCAAATCAAGATCCGTTCGTTTCGAGACGCCTAGACACACTGCGTTTGAGAGACTGGAGATTATAAACAGCAGGAAATAAAGAAGAAGACAGTTTCAGAGTTGACCTGTTATATACATGAAAGACTTGGAGTAACGGTTAACTCTTGCATCATAGAGTTGGACTGAAAAGGGATGAGAGTTCTTCGTTGATCATTTGGGCAATGGTAGGAATAGAACTGTCCTTACAAAGGTCAGTTCTTGCTCTGAGTGATAGTAACTTGTTGCTGGTTTGGATGGCGTGAGATGGTGTTGGGGCGGGGGGAGGGAGCAAGATGTGGTGACGAGGGTGCTTCAGGAGCTTTAGTCCAAACTGGCGGAATTATGTTTGATAGGAGTCGGAGATGGTTGTTGAGCTGAGATTTTGAAGTTTGGATATAGATGACATATGTCGGGCCAAGAATTATCTTTGCAGCACGCTCCTGAACAGACTGTGATCTTTGCTTCTGTGTTGTGGTGAGATTTGGAGCCTTGTTAGTGAGGCATATGTTAAATTAGGAAGTATGAAAGTGCGGTAGTTGTTGTAGAGTTCCACCGTGGGAAGACTAAAAGACTTGTCTTCACAATATGTGGAGCCAGAAAGAGGCCTATTGAAGGACGGAAGCTGTGTTGGCCCCAGAGTAATTTGCTGTCCAAAGTGATGCCGAGAAACTTGATAGTCTGGACTAGCTCAAGGGTGTGTTAGTCCTGACTGAGGAAGGGTGGTGGGGTGGGAGTAGTGACCAGGTTAAACTGCATGATGACAGTCTTGTGGTGGTTGATGGTAACGCCATTTTGTTGTCCATATCATAATAAGATTTTGCTGCAAAGTAAGGTAGTCTGGGTCGGGGTTGGTATTGTAGACTGCTATTGTGAAGGTGGAATCGTCAACATATTTCCAATGTAGGCTGGTGTCGGTGAGGGCATTGTTGATTAGGATAAGGAAACAGAGCTGTCCCATCCTGGTCCCTGGGTCACTCCTCAGGTGGGGAAATGGAAGCTGGAGGTACTCCCCCTGTGACGAAATGCTTGTTCTGTCACTCAAAAAGTAAGCGAGCCAGGGAATGAAACACACTCTGACACCAACTTTCATTTCTTTGTTGACTACTGTTGTGCGGTTAACGAGGTCGAATGCCTTCTTGAAGTAAATGAAAGTGGTTGCAAAGGAAGTTTTTCAAGCTTGTGTAAATGAAGTCTAGTATAGCAGACTGATTAAGCAGTGGGTGGTGGAGGATGTCTCTACTTTGCCAAACTACTGTGGATCCATGTTTGGTGCTAGTCTTAACAAATCCATTCAGCAACAAAGCTCTCACAAAGTAGACTGGTGATGGTGATGGATGGAGCTTGTTGAAAGTGGGTGGGATAGTAACTTTGGGTATGGCAGTGACATAGAACTACTGTATTTCCGTCTGGATAGTGATTTGGATTTCTGATGGAACATAGTGGTTTATAGTGTTCTGATGCAAACTCTTTTGTAGCTTCGCTGGTAAATCAGAGGAGTGACTGCCCTCTTGTTCTGGTAGATTTGCAATTTTCTATAAACATCCAGTTCATTGACGAGTGGGGAAGGTGCAGGAGCTGGATGGTTATCGGGGAGAAGGGTGGGGTCTAGTCTTAGAGGCAATGGCAGATAGAAGCAAAGTGGGTGGGTGTTAATGGTTTCAGGTACTACTGGGGTGGTTGGGTTGTTGGTACGAGGGAACGAGCATGGCCGATTGTTCAGGCCACTTATCTCCATGAGTCTTCCATACCACTGGCGCGTTTGAAGTGAACTGTTGGAAGAAGTGAAGAAATGGCTCCCAATTTCATGTTTATAAAACAGAAATGAAAACAACACTGAGGAAGCACGGTTTGGTCACCATACGGTGGAGACCATAATGACAGTAAAGTGGAGATCATTATTACTCCAGGACACAGCCGAAGTGTCGACAGATTATATTAGGATTATAATTATCCGACCAATACAACTCAGTTCAGTTTATCCTCTTGGGAATATAAGAGTATATTTCAGCTCGAAACTGAGCTTTAAGGAAATAATTTTTTCAGTGAAGACTTGCAGTTTTCATATTCGGAATCTGTATGTTACAGTTCAGGCCTTGTGATATTGATTCACTCGCTACTTACGTATTGCATGGCTCGTCTAACTTTTTATGGGATGAACTGCCCAATTATTTGCTGAAAATCGCTCAATGAATGAACAGGGCTACAAAGCTACCTTTAGTCTTACACAAAGAACCTTTACCACTTTGTTCATATAAAGTTCCATTGGATTACAGTAAAAGCCAAGATTGTTTAAGTTTGGTATTTCAAGGCTCTTGAATTCAGTTGGATGAACGTAAGTATAAAGCCATAATGTTATGGCTCTTGAATTCAGTTGGATGAACGTAACTATAAAGCCATAATGTTATGGCTCTTGAATTTAGTTGGATGAACGTAAGTATAAAGCCATAATGTTATGGCTCTTGAATTCAGTTGGATGAACGTAAGTATAAAGCCATAATGTTATGTCCTCTTGCATCTCATTCTGGAAAAGTTTGCCTATTACTGATGACCTCCTACGTCTTCAGGACACTAGAACAATAAGGGAGTTTATTTTGCTGTACGATCTTCATCGTATACAACAACCACCAAGATTCAGTAATGAGTTAACCATATTTATAATGTAATATCTTGCTTTCGTGTTCCTGAACTTAAATCTTCTGAATTCTCAACTCTCTGGCTTCGGCTTTGCTGTCATTCTCTTGGCTAAATATGTCTGTGCTGTTTATTTATCCCGTAATTCTACTGACTATGAAAAATTCCTCGACCCTCTTACTCTAAAGATAGAACACATCCTATCCATTTCTTCTTTTTCTGAAAAATATATTTTAGGAGAATTCAATGTTCACCACCACCTTTGGCTCTCCTCTCCTTTCACTGATCCACATAGTGAACAAACCTACATCTTTTCTGTCCTTAATGGCCTAGAGCAGCTTGTACAGCACCCTACCCGTATCCCTGACCGCCTTGGAGAGAGTTCCAGCTTACTTGACCTCTTCCGTACAACTAATCCTTCTGCTTACACTGCCACTCTTTCCTCTCTTTTGGGCTTCTCCGATCGCAACCTTATCACCTTAACCTGTGCTATCGCTCCAGTGAGCCCTGTGGACCCTCCCAACAAGCATTAGTTGTGGCATTTTGGAGCTGCTGATTGGAAGGCCCCCAGGCAGTACTTCTCTGATTTTCCCTGGAATGATTATTGCTTCCATGGCTGGGAGCCATCTGAGTGTGCCTTGCGTATTACAGAGGTTATTCTCTCAGGCATGGAAGCATACATTCCTGTCTTATATCCTTTGACTAATGAAAAAAAAATTGGTTTAATCACTCTTGTTCTAATGCTGTCCACAACAAGGAGAATGCCTACAAAAGGTACTGGAGCCAACCCACTCCCGAGTCTCATCTCTCTTATGTTTCTGCCCGAAATCGTGCAAGGTCTGTTCTTCACTGCAAAAAATAATTTCATTAGTATTAAATGCTCTCAACCCTCTAACTCGAATTCTTCCTGCTTCTTCTGGCACCTTGCCAAAAACCTTCCTAACAACTTTACCTCATCATCCTTCCCTCCTGTTCTCCACTCTAATGGTTCTGCAGCTATTTCTTCTACTGATAAAGCAGATCTCTTCGCTCAGACTTTCTCCTCAAATTCCACCTTAGACGATTCCGGTGCTGTTCCTCCATCACTTCTTCCCTCTGACTTCCTCATGGCTAACATTAAAATTTCTTCAGCTGATGTATTATCTGCCATCACAGGCCTCCGTACTAATAAGGCATATGGACCTGATGGAGTCCCTCGTGATGTCCTCAAGAACTGTGCTTCTGTGCTTACATCCTGCCTAGGTAAACTCTTTCTCCTTTGTCTATCAACTTGTGCCTTTCCTTCTTGCTGAAAGTTTGCTCTCATTTAGCCTGTCCCAAAGAAGGGTGACCATTCCCAGCTCTCTAACTACAGCCCAATTGCTTTATCATCCTGTATTTCAAGTTTTTAAGTCTCTTCTTAACAGAAGAATTTTCAGACATCTTTCCTATCACAACCTTCTTTCTAATTGCCAGTCTGGGTTCCGCCAGGGACGTTCCAATGGCGATCTTCTCACCTACTTTCAGACTCCTGGTCATCCTCCTTTCGGGACTTTGACGAAAGCTTTGCCATTGCATTTGACATATGAAAGGCTTTCAATCGAGTCTGGCATAAATCTTTAATTTCCCAACTGCCCACTAACGGTTTCTCTCCTTCAATCTGTGCCTTCATCTATAGCTTCCTTTGTGGTCTTTCTATAACTGCCGTTGTAGAAGGCCACCTTTCTTCTCCTAGAGCAATCAATAGTGGTGTTCCTCAGGGCTCTGTCCTGTCACAAACTCTCATCCTTTTGTTCATAAATGACCTTCTAAGCTGTACATCTAACCCTATCCACTCATTTGTTGATGACTCCATCCTTCCTTTTCCATTTGTTTCCCGCAGCATCCATCTCAGCAGTTACTTCAGCAAACATGGGATGAGGCTATGCAAACCTAATGTCTGACTTGGCTCATACCTCTGATTGGGGTAAAAATAATCTTGTTGTTTTTAATGCATCAAAAACTCAGTTCTGACATTTATCAACCCGACAACATCTGATTTTTAATAGTGTTCAGCTTAATGCTGCATCATCTTTAAATATACTTGGGGTTTCATTCTTGGGATTTCTCTTGGAAAGAACCTATTATCTCTCTTGTAAAATCTGCAATGAAGTATGTCAGAATGGAGAAAGGCCCAGGAATTGATGGAATGTGTGGTGAAATGCTGAAGCATGGGGGAGAGATGGTGGTAGAATGGATGTGGAAGATGTGCAGATTGGCCTGGGAGGAAGGTAGAGTCCCGGAGGATTGGAAGTCAGATTTAATTATTCCCTTGCACAGAGGAAAAGGGGAAAAGGAAGTGTGTAGTAATCTTAGGGGCATTTGTCTTTTCAGTGTAACAGGAAAAGTATATGGCAGGATACTTATTGGCAGAGTTAGGAAAATAACAGAGGAATTAGCTGGAGAAGAACAGGAAGGTGTTAGGAAGGGAAGAGGTTGTGTAAATCAGACATTCATTCTTCGATCTTTAGTGGAAAAGTTTCTAGAAAGGGGAAAGAAGTTGCATGCAGCCTTCATGGATTTGGAGAAAGCATATGGCAGGGTGCCTAGACAAGGACTGTGGAAAGTAATAAGAATATATGGAGTAGATGGGAAGTTGTTGAATGCTGTGCAGAGTATGTATGAGGGTGCTAAGGCTGCAGTGCGTGTGGATAGTGAACTAAATGAATTTTTCTACTTGAAGGTTGGATTGAAACAGGGATGTGTCATGTCTCCACGGTTGTTCAATCTGTACGTGGATGGGGTTATAAAGGAGATACAAGGTAGGACAGTAGATGATGGAGTGGCCCCTAATGCGACAGGGCAGTGTTCGGAAACTCCCTGTACTGTTGGTTGCAGATGATACTGTGTTGTTGAGTGAAGATGAAGGGGAGCTTCAATGCTTGGTGAATGAGTCTGGGAGAGTGTGTAAGAAACGGAATCTAAACCTGAGTGATAGTAAAGTTATGGTCTCTGAGAGAAGTGAAGTCAGTGAATGTACAGTGAGGTTGGATGAGGAGGAAATAGAAAATGTGATTGTTTAAGGTGAGTGTAGGGAAGAGTAAAGTTATGGTCTTTGAGAGAAGTGAAGTCAGTGAATGTACAGTGAGACTGGATGAGGAGGAAATGGAAAATGTGAGTGTGTTTAAGTACTTGGGTAGTGTGATGGGTAAGGATGGAAGTTTAGAAGATGAAGTGTCTGAAAGGGTACAACAAGCAAGAAAGGTTGCTGGTTCCTTGAAAGCAATGATAAGAAACAGGGAAGTGAGCTTGGAAGTGAATAAGTTACTACATAACAGTATTGTGATACCATTAATTCTAACTTATGGAAGTGAAGCTTGGACCCTGTTGGAGGGACAGAAGTCAAGAGTGAGAGCAGTGGAAATGAGTTATTTGAGAAGAGCCTGTGAAGTCACATGGAGAGACAGACTGACAAATGAGGAAATGAAGGAGCGTTGTAGTGTGGATATGGATGTGATAGTAAGCGTTAGGAGAAACACACTGAGGTGGTTTGGCCATATGGAGAGGATGGAGAGTGAGAGACTGACGACCAGTGTGTATGTGAGTGAGGTGGAGGGGGGGAGAGGGAGGGGAAGGCCAAGGATGAGATGGAGGGATGAAGTGAAGGTATATGAGAGAGGGGGGGGGGAGTGAGCTGGAAGCAGGGCAGTGAAATGGCGGGGAACAGGGCGACATGGAGGCGATTTGTTTGTGGCCACCCCTTAAGGGATTAAGGCGTCTGGCAATAGATAGATGGTAAAATCTGCTTCCAAGAGATTAGGTGTGCTATGCCGACTCCGTTGTTTCTTTGACCCTGCACCTTTGTTGACTTTATACACGGGCTTAATTCTCCCTTGTGTAGAGTACAACTCTCATGTGTGGGGAGGCTCCCCACATACAGCTCTTCTCAACAAGGTGGAGTCAAAGGCTTTTTGTCTCATTAACTCTCCTCCTATAACTGGCCCCTTTCAACCTCTGTCTCTTTGCCACACTGTTGCATCATTATCTCTCTTCTCTCGATACTACAGTGGCCACTACGCCTCTGAGCTGTCTGCTTGCATTCCCCTACCACTACGACGGGTGTGTAGCACCCGTCTAGCGTCAAACTCTCATCCCTGTTCTGTCCATCTCTCTAATGCAAGAGATAACCGTTACTCTCAGTCCTTCCTATATGCAACAGGTCAACTCTGGAACTGTCTTCCTCTGTCTGCCTGCTGCCTATGATCTACAGCCTTTCAAACGCAGTGTGTCCAAGCATTCCGAAAGTACGGATCTTGAATTGGCTCTCTGTTATCTTTTTTTTTTTTTTTTTTTTTTTCTTGGAGGGAACAATTTGCGAGCTCCTGGCCTTTGGTCCCTTCTTCCTTGCTTAAAAAAAAAAAAAAATCTAGTTCTGGAGTCATTTAAGAAACTACTCGTCTTAAGTTCTGAAAACTTGGGAACTTGTTACTGGTACTGTAGTGGAGGGTATCAGGATTTTGTAGGTGCCACTGGTCTGATGCAGTACTTTTTATGAACCATTGTACCCTCTTTCGAGGTTTTGAGCACTAATAAATTCTTTAGATGAAACGGCACTCTTGAGAAGGGGAAGTAACATTATTAATATTATTATTATTATTATTATTATTATTATTATTATTATTATTATTATTATTCTCTCCTCGCAGATACTACTCTCCGTTGGTGCATGCAGTAGTAAAGGTATTACTGCGGACGTGTCCAGAGAGGCGACCATCTGCTGAGTCTCTGCTGCTGGTACCACCCTTACGACCTTATGTACAGGCATATATACTGAAGGTACATCTGCTGCTGTTAGTTTTCACGCTTTCATACGCATCTCTGTTTGGGATACAGTGAGGATAACGATGATGGCGGTGATGAGTTGTGGTGTGATGATTATATATATGATGTTAATGACTGTGGTGATGAGACTGTAATGTTATTCTCTCAGGCATGGAATCATACATTCTCTTCTTATATCCTTTGACTAATGCACGATAGCCTTGGTTTAATCACGCTTGTTCTAATGCTGTCCGCAACAAGGAGAGGGCCTATAAAAGGTACCAGAGCCAACCCACCCCTGAATCACATCTTTTATACGTTTCTGCCCGGAATCGTGCTAAGTCTGTTCTTCGCTCTGCTAAAAATAATTTCATCCGTACAAAATGCTCTCAACTCTCAAACTCGAATTCTTCCCGCTTCTTCTGGCACCTTGCCAAAAACCTTTCTAACAACTTTACTTTATCATCCTTCCCTCCTCTTTTCTACTCTGATGGGTCTGTAGCTATTTCTTCTACTGATAAATCAGATCTCTTCGCTCAGACTTTCTCCTCCAATTCCACCTTAGACGATTCCGGTGCTGTTCCTCCATCACTTCCCCCCTCTGACTTCCTCATGGCTAACATTAAAATTTCTTCAGCTGATGTATTTTCTGCCATCACAGGCCTCAATACTAATTAGGCATATGGGCCTAATGAAGTCCCTCCTGTTGTTCTCAAGATCTGTGCTTCTGTGCTTACACCCTGCCTAGGCAAATTCTTTTGCCTTTGTCTGTCAACTTGTACCTTTCCTTCTTCTGGAAGTTTGCTCTCATTCAGCCAGTCCTAAGAAGGGTGATCATTCCCAGCCATCTAACTATCGTCCAATTGCTTTAACATCCTGTATCTCAAAAGTTTTCGAGTCTATTCTTAATAGAAAAATTTTAAAGCATCTTTCCTATCACAACCTTCTTTCTGATCGTCAGTATGGGTTCCGTCAGGGATGCTCCACAGGCGATCTTCTCACCTACCTTTCAGACTCCTGGTCATCCTCCTTTCGGGACTTTGGCTAAAGCTTTGCCGTTGCACTTGACATCTCAAAGGCTTTCGATCGAGTCTGGCATAAATTTTTTATTTCCCAACTGCCCTCTTACGGTGTCTATCGTTCTATCTGTGCCTTCATCTCTAGCTTCCTTTCTGGTCGTTCTATAGCCGCTGTTGTAGACGGCCATCGTTCTTCTCCTAGATCTATCAACAATGGTGTTCCTCACTGCTCTGTCCTATCACCAACTCTCTTCCTTTTATTCATCAATGACCTTCTAAGCTGTACATCTAACCGAATCCACTCATACGCTGATGACTCCACCCTTCACCTTTCCATTCGATTCCCACAACGTCCATCTCAGCAGTTACTTCAACAAATAAGGGATGAGGCTATGGCACTCCTAATGTCTGACTTGGCTCGTACCTCTGACTGGGGTAAAAATAATCTGGTTGTTTTTAACGCATCAAAGACAGTTTTTGCACCTATCAACCCGACAAAATCTTCCACAGGTATACCCACTAATGTTTAATAATATTCAGCTTGATCCTGCATCATCGTTGAACATGCTTGGGGTTTCATTTACTCGGGACTTATCTTGGAAAGATCATATTACATCTCTTGTAAAATCTGCTTCCAAGAGATTAGTTGTGCTAAGCCGACTCCGTTCCTTCATTACCCCTGCACAATTGTTGACTCCATAAAGGGGTTTTATCCTCCCCTGCGTGCAGTACAACTCTCATGTGTGGGGAGGTTCCCCACATACAGCTCATCTCAATAGGGTGGAGTCAAAGGCTTTTCGTCTCATTAACTCTCCCCCTCTTACTGACTCCCTTCAACCTTTGTCTCTTCGCCGCACTGTTGCATCTTTATCTCTCTTCTATCGCTACTTCAATGGTCACTGTTCCTCTGAACTGTCTGCATGCATCCCTCCACCTCTACGACGGGCACGTAGCACCCGTCTAGCAGCAAACTCTGACCCCTTTTCTGTCCAATTCTTCTAATGGAAGAGTTAACCGTTACTACCAGTCCTTCATTTATGCAACAGGTCAACTCTGGAACTATCTCCGTCTGTCTGTATTTCCTGCTTCCTATGATCCCCAGTCTTTCAAACTCAGTGTGTCCAGGCATCTCGAAATGAATGGATCTTGAATTTGGCTCTCTCTTGTATTTTGTTTTTCTCTTGGGAGGAACAGTTCTGCGGGCTCGTTGCCTTTGGTTCCTTCTTCCTCACAAAAAAAAAAAAAAAATGTGATGATGATGATGATGATGATGATGATGGCGATGACGATGATGATGATGATGATGATGATGATGATGACATTGGTGGTGGCTGCGATAGTGAGAGTGGAGGAGGAGGAGAGGGAAGGAGAAAGCAGGTGAGCGGAAAGAAAAGTAAATGAGGGAAGAGGAGAGGGGATGGACGAAGGAAAGGGGGATAAGGAGCCAGAGATGCGAAAGGAGGGTTTTGATGTGATCCTCCACCGAGGCTGTATTGCTGATATCGTCAGTACACTAGCTTCAAAAAATATTTACAAGCACTCAGGGTCCGATGTCATCCGGAAGTATTTTTCCGGAATTAACAGCATGTTAATATCTATAATTACAATTCTTATCGCCGTATCGTTTATAAAGGCTCCAAGATTGTTCCACGCTTCGGCTTTGTTCATGTAATGGCGGCTCTTCGTGTTGCTTGATATCTGGCAGCTTCGCTATTCAGTCCCTTATCCCTGAAGATCTTTTTTTTTTTTTTTTTGGTCTGCCTCTTGCAACCCAACCCCCCACGTTCTCACTTCTCACCCTCCGCACCCAGTTGTCACCCAGCATCTTTTCAACATGCCCAGAACATTTCGATCTACCCTTCCTCATCACAACACCAATACAGTCAAGTCCCGTCCTTCCTTTCACCTCTTCAGTCCAATCCCTACTAGGTCTTACTTTCAAAGATGCAGTACAGATTCATCTAATCGTTGTCATTTCTTCAAGTTTGAGCTTTCGAATATCCTGTTTCTTTACTGCCCAGGTCTCACTTCCATACATTGCACTCATAACACATGCCACATACATAGATCCCTTAGCTCGGAGGACCCTTCTTAATACTAGGAGAGGTAACAGCTCCCTGAACTTTCTTCAACCATTCCTTACCCTAACCCTACCTCCAGCACATATTATAGCCCTCAAATAACAAAACTCCTCCACACACTCAAGAGGATCTCCAACAAGATCGGTCCTTTCACGCCTGGCAGTCTCCTGGCTACGTGCTTTCTCTGACACCCCTCACATATGAAATTACCATCATTTAGCAGACTACCTCAAATACCACCACATTTATTAAATTTTTTAATGCAAGGAAAAAGGACCGAAAGATTAGAAACCTGCAAGATGTAAAATTCAATATCCGTTCATTTCGAGATGCCTAGGCACACTGCATTGTAAAAACTGGTCATATAGGCAGTAGGTAATGCAAACAGAAGTCAGTTCCAAGGTTGACCTGCTGCACACATGAAGGACTGGGAGTAAGACTTTACTCTTGGATTAGAGAGCTGAACAGAAAAGGGAGGAGAGACTTTGCTGCTAGACTGGTGCTACGCTGCCGCCATAATGGTAGACAGTTCAGATAAGCAGCTATAGAAATGAGATAAAGATACAACAGTGTGGCGAAGAGGGGAAGGAAAGAATATTGAAGAATTAGCATCAAGCCATAATATGACTATATAGCACTGTAGAAAAAGAGGGAAAATAAAGGCAGTAAGAAATACGGAAATATTAAGAGAGGTAGGATAGAATAGCATGAGAGTTGTATGCTACACAGGGGTGAATAAAACCCCTGTATAAAGTCTAAAACTGTACATGGTTAAAGAAGGCACAGAGTCGGCTCAGCACACCTGATCTCTTGAAAGTGGATTTTATTCAATCATTCAAGAAGGGGCAAACGCCGTGGGATGCATATCCTCAATCACCCTCCAACTCCACCCATGCAGGTCCTTTTGTGTAGCCCTCCAAGCAGCGACTCTTCCTCCTTTATGTATCTTCTGACAAGAGTGATCGACCTGCTCCATCTATGAGTTACATGGCCTTCCCCTTGGCCCCCTCCACCCTGGGTCAACTAGATCAGAGATCAGTCTGTGAGCAGTATTAGCTTCAGGAAAGTGGGCCATGTGCCCATATAGCTGGAGATGGCGTTGGTATATTATGTGGGTAATAGGGCTTCGATTCAATCTCATGGAGTACCCGGTTGTACCAGTGACATCCCATGATCCTGCAGAGACACTTAGTACCAATGGAGTCAGTTCGCCGCTTCAAGTCGCTGTTTAGTGTCCATGTCTCACAGCTATAAAGTAAGACAGGGAGCACCAGCGCCTTGAAGATCCAAACTTTCGTCCTTCTACACAAATAACGACAGCGCTAAATACCTGAATTGAGTGAATCTATAATCCCGTAAGCCAGACCAATGCGATGAGAGATCCCATTGTCTGATCTACCGTTGTTATGAACCACATTACCAAGATAAGTTAAACTTTTCAAGACTTCTATATCCTCACCATATGCATGGACTGACTGAACTGCTTCATCCAACAAGCCACCAAATGCCTGGACCTTGGTCTTGGCCCAAGAGACCTTCAGTCCCATGGCTTCGCATTCTCGTGAAATTCCTCGAAGGCACTCTGTAGTATCTCCAGCGACTATGCTAGGATAACTGCATCCTCAGCAAAATCATGGTCAGTAACCCGGAAATAGCCACTGATACCCCACAGTGTCTTTGACTCACAGCCCAGTCCAGTACCCAGTTCATACACGTGTTGAAACGTGCAGGGGCAAGGACATTTCCCTGTCTTACACCAGAATTCACTGAAAAGAAGTCGGATGTTCCCCCCCCCCCCAACACTTGACAGCACTCTCAGTGTTTGAATACAAACCAGCAGTCAGTCAGATATTCCCTGTGGGGATCCCACGGAGTCGCAGGAGTTTCCATAGTACCTTCTGATTTATTGAGTCAAACATCTTCGTGAGATCCACATAGGCTGCTAGACCCAGTCAAAACTCAAGACTACATTCCACAAGAACTCGACGAGCTAGGATACAGTCAACAGTAGACTTCTTGGGTGTGAATCCGGATTGCTCAGGCCGTTGAAACTTTAGCAACTGGTCCCAGATACACATCAGGAGATTGTGAGCAAGAACTTTGCCTGGCACACTGAGCACTGTAATATCACGGTAGTTACTACAGTCATGCTGGTTTTCCTTTTCCTTTTCAGATAGGCTTGACCAAACCCTTTGTTCAGTCAGGAGGAATGATACCAGTCAGCCAAATAGCTTTTATGACTGCAGGTACCTCCATGATCATGGCTTCGTCCCCTGCTTTGATCAATTCCACTGGGATGTCACAAGCACCAGCTGCTCTGCCACTTTTCAACCTAACCACTGCCTTCTGGATTTCATATAGAGAAGGCACGGCTTCACCAACTGGTGGAACAGCAGTCAATGGTTGTACAACAGCTGATGGAAGCTCTCCACTGGGAGGTTCAGCCGTATGCATTTGCTCATAGTACTCTACCCAGCGAGCTCTATACTCACTTGTCCCCAACACAAGCCGTCCATCTGCTGTCCGAACAGAGTTAACCTGAGAGGTGGGTCTGGAGTGGAGTTCTTTAGGGCTCAGTAGGCAGGTCGAAGGTCATTTGCATGAAAACGGCCTTCCACCTCCTCAGAGATTTCCCTGACATACTTCTCCTTGTCCCTTCTCAGTGAAACTCTTGTCCGTCAAGTCAGGAAGTCCGTGCTGTTCCCAATCTTCAGCCAGTCCGGCAGCACGACTCTCCTCACCTGTGGTCAGCATCCCCAGCAAGATGAATCCCCTCCTTGATCTCAGGCAGTCTCCAATACACTCATCAGCTGCTGCCAGGGTACCACGCTTAAAGATATCCCATCGTTCAACAGGATCCTCAACAGTACTGAGCACTTCAAAACGATCTGAGACTGCCACTGCAAACTCATATGCCTACACTTATCCCTGAGTTTCTCAAGATAGAACCTTTCTTGGTGGCATCTTGAGAATCTCTTAGTTCTGATTTGTAACCTTAGAGTAGCAACAACAATTCTGCAATCAGTAACAAAGAGCTCTCACTCCTGTAAACCCTGCAGTTCTGAAGGATCCTCCAGTGAGTACTACCACGAATGTGATCAATCTCCTAAACCCCTCCGGTACTAAGATGCCAAGTCCAGCAGTGGATTTTAAAAGAGGGCTATTATGATCTTTCCAAGGTAAATCCCGAGAGAATGAAACCTCAAGTATGTTTAAAGATGATGCAGGATTGAGTTGGATATTGGTAAAGGTTAAAGGATAATCCTGCAGAAGATTTTGTCGTCTTCAAACGATGTAAGAACTGAGTTTTTGATCCAGAAAAAATAAAGCTGCTTTTACCCCAGTCAGAGATATGAGCCAAGTCAGATGGTTATGCCATAGATTAATCCCTTGTTTATTGATGTAATTGCCGAGATGGACACGGCAAGAAGCGGATGGAAAGGTGAAGGGTTGAGTCATCAGCGTGTGAGTGGATAGGGTTAGATGTACATCTTAAAATGTCACTGATGAATTGAAGGAAGATAGTTGGTGATAGGACAGAGCCGTAAGGAACACCACTATTGATAGCTCTAAGAGAAGAATGGTGGCCGCCTACAAGAGCAGCTATAGAACGACCAGAAAGGAAGCTAGAGATGAAGGCACAGCTAGAATGATAGAAACAGTAAAAAGGCCGTTTGAAAATTAAAGATATATGCAAGATTCTATTGAAAGCCTTTGAGATGTCAGGTGCAATGGCAAACTTTCTTCAAATTCCCGAAATAAGGATGACCAGGGGTCTGAAAGGAAATATTGCATAAGATGGAGTTACCTCCCACACCGTTCTGGCAAACTGCAAATGACCACACTTCCTCTTTTACAGTACCGCCACCTGCCCTAGATATTATCACTTTGATTTAGTCTTATTTACTCTCAAACCCTTGGGTCCCATTCCGCATCTTCACTTCCTAAATATCTACTCCGCCTCCCTTACATATTCTGCAATCATCACCAAGCCGCAAAAATACCCCCGCTAATACCAATACACCAATCCTGTATGAGACAGCCCTGGCATGTATTCAATATGGATTGTGGGTGTTAGCGCCGAAGTGGTGACATTTGGAGATATAGGAGGACTACTGGGCCTTGGGATAGGTCACTGTCTCCGAGAAATGGGCCCTGAAGCCTTTGCCCAGGGTCGGACACATTAAAAAAAAAAAAAAAAAGTCATCAGCATATATCACCTCTTATAGGAGTCCATTTCTCAAGTCCCACGAGAGCTTCAGGCACAATGGCAAACAACAAGGGGCTCAAGACTGACCCCTGATGAACAGCAACAAATCTCCATTCACTCTCAGCAGGGTGCCAGCACGCACACACATAGGCATAGCCACTATAACCAGCCATTCCTTGATCCCAAGCTTTCTCAGTGCCCGCTTCGCTATCTCCTTATGGGCCTTTGTCAAATGCCTCCTCCAAATCAAAGAAAACAAAGTACATCTCACCTTTCATGCCTCGGCCCACCGATGATGGAGGAGGCATTTAGTGACTGGTCTGTCTGCCCGTTCGTGCGTTGGTCCATGCCTCCGTAATACATTTGTGACCACGATATCTCCTGAGCCCCTCGACGGATTTCGACCAAACTTCTGCCAGTGATGCAGGATGAAGGGACAACGAACTAATTAAACCAACAAGGTCATGTACGTTGTATGGCGAGTCAGTGCGCAAGGTTTGGCAATGGCATACCGAATGACACTTTGTATCGACAGCGCGGAGCCCAAGTTCTCGGCGTTTCATTCCTGAAACTATCAGACAATGAATATGGCATCAGTGGTCCCTTTGCCTCTCATAAACCCAAACTGCATCTCATCAGTATTCACTCTTTCCTGCATCATACCTTCTACGACTCTCCATTATCTTCATTATCTCGTCCAAAAATGTTATACCTGTATAATTTGCTCATTCCTGGACATCGCCCTTCCCGTTATACACATCTCCAGTCACACGCTTCAACCAAGTATCTAGGACAACATACTCGTATATAATCGAATTTATCAGATCAGTATTAAACCCCACTCCTGTATCTCCTGAGGCCGTCAACATTTCAGCAGTCGACCCAGACACACCCGCCACCTTCGCCAGCTGCATCCTGTCTATTGCCATGCTCACATTAGGAGCATCAATCAAAGGCCAAGGGTTAAACACTGGATCCGCTGTCTCCTAACCTTTCCTGTTCGTCAAACTCTTGATTCAGCAGCAGGGCATAGTGCTCTCTCCAGGTGCTCTAATGTCCTTACTGTCCATCATTACCTTTCCTTCATCTTTCTTCACACACTGCTCACCTATGATATACCTGTTTTCCCTCTTCATCTGATCTTCCGCCTTAAATACCACATTTTTGTTCTCAGCACTGTTTAGGGTAAGCAGTAAATGTCTCTAAGACTCGGATTTGCCCTGTATACCTCCATTCTAGCCCTGTGCTTGGCGGCCAAGTATTCTCTGTTACCACCCCTTTTCCATTTCCCGGAAAGTCTTATTTCTCATTGACTGCGGCTTCTAACCCTCATCCCGCCACCATGTTACTTTATGTCCAGGAACGTCCCCTTGTCGATCAACACACTGAATCAGTAACTCTCAAAAAATTGTTCCTGAGAGCTCTGTACTGTTCACTGAACACTTTCGTCACCAGCTCCCTGCTCAACCACCATTCTAGTAATCTCGTATTAGAAGGTATCCCTTACTGCTGTTTTTTTTTTTTTTTCAACATCCATGTTTCCTCCTGGGTGCATAGGTCCTCCTCTTCACTACCTGCTCCATCAATACCATGTCTTATATAATATTAACGGCCATTCCCTGTGTACTATTCAGGCTACAGGTAGTGGATGATATGACATTCATCTATCAGCAGGGTAGCCAACATCTGCAAGAAAAGAACCTCATTTTGTGGTATTTTTTTATTCATGTACGGTACTATAATATTTAACATACCGTGCACCGGTATTCTTTGGAACAAAGGTAGTGATTTTACGTCCCTACTGTATGTACAGGTATTTATACTCAAGGTAAAGGGAAGAGGAGCGAAGGAATGGGAGAGAGAAGGAGGAAGGGAGAGAGACGGGCGAGAAGGAAGGGAAGGGTTAGAGCCATACTGTTGAATCTGGGCGAAGGTGCATAGAGGTCCCCAATATTTATGATTATTTCTCAAACATTTGAAAATAAAAAAAATATGTCTGGTCTATCTGTATCGTTGGTGGCTTCAGTTACAGTTGTCGCGTAAATGAACGTCGGATAGTAGAGGCTTGATTACACTTACATAGACTCAAGGTCAGTAGGGGAGAATAATTTTGTGGTCCAGTGACGAACAAAGGTTCGTTTAATATTACGCCTCTTTCTACATCTCAAGTTCCTCCACTGACTAAAATTTCCAAGCTGACAGAGACCTAGTATGTAGCTGTGCTCATAAATTTCGCTCTTTGATATGATGTATTAGGGAAGAAAGAGACGGATGTGCCCTAACTGTAAAGCAGACACTAGAATAGTAAGTGAACTATTGTCCCTGGCCGTCCATAGTGTTCATAATTTTCCCGCATTCGCGTTTTTTTTTTTCCCCTGTCTGTATCGTACTTGGCCCAGTCTCAAGAAGGAAAGGGTTTGGATGATCATTATAATGATGATGGGGATACTTGCCCTTTGGGACTGAGTCGCTTTTGCGTTACAAAATCTACGTAAGTACTCGCTACGTAGGTAGTAGTTTTAGCTGAAGCAGTAGTAGTAGCAGTAGCAGTAGCAGTAGCAGTAATTGTAATTATTCTTATTCTTATTATTATTATTATTATTATTATTATTATTATTATTATTATTATTATTATTATTATTGCTATTATATTATTAGTATTATATTATTATTATTATTATTATTATTATTATTGCTATTATATTATTAGTATTATATTATTATTATTATCATTATTATTATTATTATTATTATCATTATTATTATTATTATTATTGCTATTATATTATTAGTATTATATTATTATTATTATCATTATTATACTTATTATTATTATTATTATTATTATTATTTATTATTACTATTATTATTGTTATTATATTATTAGTATTATCATTATTATTATTATTATTATTATTATTATTATTATTATTATTATTATTTAAAAATTTATAATTTCCATTATCTTTTTTATTATTGTCTATCTGATACGTTCATGTGAAGCTACAGAATTTGGTGAAAGTTTTTGCCGTATCAGATAGGACAGGATTCCGGAGGTTTGAATGATGAGTGAATGGAAGCGTGGCTCATTGGACTGGGCAAACTTGGGCTGTCTGGACGTTGCTACTCCTCATCCTGCCCTAGGATGGGAAAGGAAGGAGGAATAATGAAAAAGTAGCACCAAGCCACTGGCTATATGGCAATGTAGAAGTAGAGGGAAAATAAAGGCTGCAAGAAACATGGAAATATCAAGAGGAGAGGTGGGACAGAAGAGCAGAAGAGGACAGTAAAGAGAGAGAGACTAGAGACAAAAAGGCCACTTTTAGTCGCCTCTTACGACAAGCAGGGATACTGGGGAAGTATTCTTTCCCCTCCTCCCCAGGGGGCCTAGGATGGGAAAGGAAGTTAGGATGATGATGATGATTTATAGATTATAATTATTATTATTATTATTATTATAATTATTATTATTATTATTATTATTGCTATTATTATACTCGAAATCTAAAAACGAAATAAATACTAGATATACAGTAGGTAATTACTCTTAATAACTTCCTTGTTTTCTACTTGGTATAGCACGAGGCTTTGCTCGATCAGAAGTCCTCAGAGAAGTCTTCAGAAGAGGAAAAAGGAAGAGAAGAAGAATGGATGGAGGAAGATGAAGGGATAGGAGGAGAAGTAAGAGTGGAGGGAAGGGAAGATAACATAAGAGGAAGAGGGAAAGAATATGGCGAGAGGAATGAAAGGAGAGGAGAGAGAAGAGGAGGACAAGGAAGAGAGGAAGGCAAGAGGGAAGACTTGCTGAGAGATGTCCTGCAAGACAACATGAGGAAGAAGAGGTGAGGAAATTTGCAAGTATATAGGCAAGTAGATGGGTAAGTATGTGTGTAGGTAGGTGAATGGGGATTAAGGCTGGCAGATAAGGATATGGTCAGACTGTGGGTAAATGTACAGTTTGGTGGGATGATAGGTGGTGAGTATGGATACGGAGTAGGTATATGCAGTAGATGGTGAGGAAAAGGTTGATGTCGAGGTTGATGGATGGACAAGCAGGTGGGTAAACAGGAATGTTGATGAAAAAATAGGTTGACAGGTCATTTATAAGCTACTGGTAATACCAATTTGAGTGAATGAGGATTTGAGTGATTAATTTGCCGTGAATGTTGGTGTACATCAGTGGTCATTCTTGAGCCCCTTATTGTTTATCATGGTACTTGAAGCCCTCTCACGTGATTTCAGAAATGGATTCCCGTGGGAGATGTCGTATGCCGATCATTTGGTGTTGATGGCAGAGGTTGAAAGGGAGGCGGAGGTTGATTTAGGAAGTGGAGGGATGGTATGGGGCACAAGGGCTTAAGAGTAAAAGCAGATAAACCTTGAAAGCACTCAATGAGCGCATACCTCTGCCAATGATGTTATCATTAAAAAGGATCCAGATCCGAATCCGTGGAGATAGGATCCAGATCCGGATACGGATCCATCTCCGCCCCAAAATTTAATCATTTCTCTCTTGGTCCACGGCCCACCATTCCACAATTTCATTGAAATTCATTGAGAACTTTTGGAGATACTGTGCGCGATACACAGGATCAGGATCAGGATCAGGATCCGGATGCGCCCCCAAATTTAATCATTTATTCCTTGGTTCATGGCCCACCCTTACACAAAATTTCGTCAAAATCTGTTTATAACTTTTTGAATAATCCCTGATCCGGATCCTTGGATATAGGATCCGGATCCTCCCCAAAGTTTAATTAATTTTTGCTTGATCGATGGCCCACCTTTCCTTGGGCCACCCTTCCACAAAATTTCATCAATATCCGTTCATAACTTTTTGAGTAAACGTGCTAAGAGACCAACAGGCAAACCAACCAACCAACGCGGGGTTATACATATCCACCTTGGCGGAGGTAACTAAGGTGACTGCATTTAGGATTGGTGGTGGTACTGTCAAAAAAGAGGGAAAGTGGCCACGTGTGGTTTGCCACAAGGGCGTGGGAAGTAATTGCATCATGTGCAGTGTTTGTAATAAGTGGATACACAAGCGATGTAGAGGTATTAGAGGTAGACTGCGAGTTATTGAGAGCATGTGGAGATTGTCAGGCGTGATGAGACTGATCTTGATGATGAGTCTCTTGAGTGTGTTGAAGAGTTTTCTTACTTGGGAGACACGGTATATGCTGGAGGTGGGGCTGGATCTAGTTGTGTGGCTCGAGTGAGGGGTGGTTGGAAGAAGTTCATGGAGCTGTTGCCTCTCCTGACATTGAGAGGGCTTTCCCTCCGTGCTAAAGGATCTTTGTATGCGGCACATGTTAGGAGTGTAATGCTATATGGTAGTGAGACCTGGGCGTAAGGGAAGAGGATATTCGCAGGCTCAGTTGTACAGAAATGACTGTGATTAGGTAGATGTGCAGTGAGTCCTTGAATGCGAAGCCTCGGGGGTAGGTTAACGATGGACGAGTTAAGATGAAGAATAGTACTGGAGTATATTGGTGTTGTGATGAGGAGAGGTAGACTGAGATGGTTTGGGCATGGGCAGAGGATGGAGGACAAAAGTGATAAGTGTGAATGATGGGGGTAGGGCTGTGAGAGGCAGGCCGAAAAGACGGGACGAAGTCTAGAATGTGACCTCAGGGATAAGGGACTAAATAGGGAGGCTGTCAGAGATCGAACAGCATGGAGAGCTGCCATTAGGTGAGCAAGGCCGACGCATGCAAACATGTTGGAGCCATTATAAACGAAACGAAACGAAACGAACGAGAGAATGATAACCACATCAAGAAGCGATAATCAGGCAGCAGCAGATTCCATTTTACTTCTTGCGGGACGTGGGGTAGGCACCTCAAGCTACGCCTCCATAGTTTCAGAGCACTTAAAGACAGGAAATCGACCTAAACCCCTGATAGTATTTTCAATCCAACCATCACTTGGAGAAAGAAAAGAACAAAGAAACTAAGTTGAGAAGCAGAACACAGATACCTAAAACTACAGCTAATATTTAAAATGTATGATTCAGTATCCCTTAAATGGGGTGCTGGTGTTGCGAAAATGATTACCAAACAACTGTTAGGTGAATGAAATCTAACAGTAAATAAGATAGGAAATAGAGGGAACACAGAAGACTAAAGTCACAACTCATCAACTATATATGATCTGGGTATTCTAAAATACCAAAACACACACAGAGGAGATTAAAAACAAATGCTAAACTATTATAGGTCAAAATTGATTTGCGAACCGAGAGGCGGAGCCAGAACTTTCACTTTCGTGTTTTTTCCGATATCCGGCATAATCGGATCATTTTCCCCTCCCCAAACACAATGTATGTGTCAAGTGTGATATAATTAGAAACGGGCATTATTAACGCCTCTCCCTAAATTTTTATCTTCACCTGTGACTTTAACTTTGATCGATCTGCACTATAAAAACAATTCCTTCTCGGACCTACACACAGTGTATGTGCGCCAGTTTTTTATCCAAACAGGATGAGGCATTACCATTTTGTTTTATACATACGTACATACATACATACATAAATACATTAAAACCGACCCAATCCCAAAGCTAGTCTTCTCCGTGGTTAATAATAATAATAATAATATTATTATTATTATTTTTTTTTTTTTTTATTATTTTTATTCAGCCATAATTCTTTAAATACCCTGTGCTCAGAAACTCAGATGAGTGTTGCAAAGTGAGGTAAGAGAGAAGTTAAAGCAAGTAAATTTAAAACTACACATGTTAGCATGCAAAGCATTTTAATTTGGCTAAAAGTAAGCCATTGCTATCAGAAAGCGATAATTCTGCCAGTAATAACTTTCCAGTGGTCGAAAAATTCTTGGTAGTAATATAGCCAACGCCTGACGATTTTATTCAGCTAAAAAGGAGTCGGCTGAAACCTACGAGTTTCAACATGTATGAAAAGAGATATAGGTAAAAAAGTGTCCCCGCTTCTTGTAAAATCAATTGCAGAACATTTTCAGAGCGATACACTACAATAACTAAAGTAAAACACGCGAATAACTACAATTCTTTAAATGCGCGTTGGCTAGAGACCGCGATAAATGCTGAGGTGCGTGACAACTTTGCCAAGAACCTTGTTTATCCCGTTAGAGCGGGAGAAATTGTCAGGCCACACTGCAGGATCATTCAGACACATCCTCTGACTCCATAATGTCACTATGCAGTCTTGGCTGCTCTCTCTCTCTCTCTCTCTCTCTCTCTCTCTCTCTCTCTCTCTCTCTCTCTCTCTCTCTCTCTCTCTCTCTCTCATTTACCTGAAGACGTGGTATTTATTGCATGCCCATCCTTAAATCAGACCACCTTCGTTGTACAACTTCTTCAAACTGCCACCCATTTTTCATATTTCCTAAAGAAACTTTTGCTCCATATTCATACCCTCTAGAGAAATAGCACTAATTTGCCCACATTTACCTACCCGGGCACATTTCTCTACTGAAATTGTTTCAGTATTTCATTTTCTATTAAAGAGAAAAAAAATCCATTTCCCAACCTGCTCTAGCGGTGGAAGGTGTTTTATGACGTATATACCTGTGACAGCAATGATAAGTACACAGCAAAAGAGAATGAAAAGGAAGGATACTCTGCGTTCGGAGAGGAATGAGAGGGCGCGACACAAAGCTGGGATTGGAATGTCGGGGAACTTTACTCAAGGCAATACTTTGTGACTGCTATTGCAAAAAGAAAAGCGATAATGTCAACAACAAAAATACATCTTTAATCTTCATGAACGAACACCGAAAGAACACTTGTGATGTTTGTGTTTCAGTATTCGTATAGCAACTCATCGGTGAAATTTTTGTATAATCCAGGTCTAAACTCTAAAAACTCTGTTGATGCTGCTTCTGTTGATAGTTCGGTCTGTGAAAAAGGTTCGTCTAATATTTCCTCGGTTTTGTTTTTCACATTCGTTTGCTGACCAATATTCCTAGGCAGAGAGTGGTTTGGTGTGTTACTGCTCATAGGTGATTCTCTTTGATATGATGCGTCAGGCAGTGACACATGCTCTAAGTATGAAGCAGACGCAGTAGAGCAGTGAACGAACTTTTATCCTTAAGTGCATTAACCCTTCTGCTACTGCTACTAAAAATAAAAATAAAAATAAACGTATAGGTACGGATAACAATTACTTTATACGTCTGGGACTTAATATTAGTACCTTCTCAATCCAATTCAATATTACTGGTAAATTTAACAAGATATCATTAGGTTTTACTCGTCTTTGGCTCTGAGCAAATAAATATCAATATCACAACCTTTCCAGACCATTTGAATACTCGTATCACTGGTTAGCTTAGTAATGTCATTGGATTTTTGCAGTTACGAGGCAGTGTTAATTCTTACCCTTAGTTTAACAAGATCATGTTAGGTGTGATAGTTCCGAAGCAATGTAAAGAAACCATTGACGAAAATTTTACATTCCTTACCCCTCTGATCTCCCAGATCGTGGACAGACTGGCAAAGGCCTTTTAGGGCGTCTCGACTACTCTCTTCCCCTTTCTAAAATACTATAGCAGTAGCTGTGTGTCTGTCTGTGTGTGTATTTTGGGCAGCCGAAACTATCTATCTATCTATCTATATTGCCAGACGCCTCAATCCCTCACGGGATGGCCACAAATAAATCGCCTCCATATCGCCCTTTCCCCCGCCATTTCACTGCCCTGCTCCCAACTCACACACCCCTCTCTCATATACCTCTCCACCTCATCCCTCCATCTCATCCTCGGCCTCCCCCTCCCTCTTCCCCCCTCCACCTCACTCACATACTCTCTCCTCATCAGTCTCTCACCCTTCATCCTCTCCACATGGCCAAACCACCTCATTGTGTTCCTCCTAACGCTTCCTATTACACCCACATCCACACAACAACGCTCCTTTATATCCTTATTTGTCAGCCTGTCTCTCCGTGTGACTCCACAGGCTCCTCTTAAATAACTCATTTTCACTGCTCTCACTCTTGACTTGTGTCCTTCCAACAACGTCCAAGCTTCACTTCCATACGTTGAGTTGGTATCACAACACTGTCATGTAACTTTTTCACTTCCATGATCAATTCCCTGTTTATTATCACTGCTTTCAAGGAACCAGCAACTTTCTTCCTTGTACCCTTTCAAGCACTTCACCTTCCAAACTTCCATCGTTACTCATCACACTACCCAAGTACTTAAACGTACTCACATTTTCCAATTCCTCACAATCCAACCTCACTGTACAGTACATGCACTGACTTCACCTCTCTCAAAGACCATCACTTTACTCTTCCTTACTGTACATTCACCTTTAGATTCCGTTTCTTACACACTCTCCCAAACTCATCCACCCCTTGCAGCTCCCCTTCGTCTTCACTCAACAACATAGTATCATCTGCAAACAACAGCACAGGGAGTTTCCAAACACTACCCTCTCTCTCCAGGGCCACTCCAACATCCACTACCCTACCTTGTACCCCATCCACGTACAGATTGAACAACCATGGAGACATGACACATCCCTGTTTCAACCCAACCTTCAAAGAGAAAAATTCACTCAGTTCACCATACACACGCACTGCAGCCTTAGCACCATCATACATACTCTTCACAGCATTCAACAACTTCCCATCTACTTCATATATTCTTAATACTTTCCACAATCCTTGTCTATCCACGTTCAAATCGCACCAAAATTGGCACAAAAATCGCCAAAAATTCACTGATTTGAAAGAAAAAACTTGGTCCCATCACGATTGAAAAACTTTTACTATATTTAATGAACGATCAAATTTTGACCAAAAACGCTGCTTCCGGCGCCCGATCGGTTGCCATGACCGAGTGGTTAATATCTTGGACTTACGTGCGGACATCTTGGGTTCCATTCCCGAAGCTGCAAATAACATAATCATTTGGTTAGGTGCAAAAAATCCAAGTGACAACGTTAGACTAGAACAGCACATAAACGTGACTCGGATTACCTGAAATGATCACAACGCACACGCGAAGTGCGACAAAACTAGTGAGAAGCACAAGGAAACGATTGCGAAGCATGAGAAAGCTAGCACACAGCGCGAGGGCCCTCTGCAGGAGCAAGAAGCACTTGTCTAATAAACTATAGCAGTAACCGTGTGTCTGTGCGTGTGTGTGTATTTTGGGCAACCGAAAATACACATTCAAATCGCATCAAAATTGGCAAAAAAAATCGCAAAAAATTCACTGATGTGAAAAAACTTGGTCCCATCACGATTGAAAAACTTTTACTATATTTAATGAGTAATCAAATTTTGACCAAAAAACGCCGCTCCGGCGCCCTGTCGGTTGCCGTGGCCGAGTGGTTAATATCTCGAATTTGCGTGCAGACAACTTGGGTTCCATTCCCGAAGCTGCAACTAACACAATCAATTGGTTAGCTGCAAAAAATCCAAGAGACGTTATACTAGAACAGCACATAAACGTGACTCAGATTACCTGAAATTATCGCAAAGCGCACGTGAAGCGTGAGGAAATGAGTGCGAAGCACGAGAAAGCAAGCACGCAGGGCGAGAGGCCTCCACAGGAACAAGTGCGAGAGGGCCCGAAGGGCCCACGAGTACTTGTCTATTGCTACAAATCGAAAAACAATGAGAATTCCTTCTTATCGTAACCACTTCCCTCCCCTAGCAACGGAGGGTAAAGAAAATATTGTTTTAAAGCAAAACTCAACATTCCAAAGCAGACTGGCAGAGGCTTCCAGGGGCGTCTCCAGCACCTTTTACGGCTAGAATAAGATGTATAAAAACAAATCCATTGTACTGTCCTTTTTCCGTACGGCCCCCTGATTCGAGGAGAGACTGGTACAGATCAATACAGGCGCAGCGCTTCAACTGCCCTAGCACGACGAGATGAAAAACTGTCATAGAAAAGAACACCAAATCTTCCTTAACTCGACAGTCCTCCAGATTAGAGGAGAGGGATGGGATTTATGTTCGATTCCCTTTCATATTTCGGAAATATTTTTGCAGAAAGAAGTAGAAACATGGGAAGACTTTGCACTATTCTGTCTTTGTCTTTCGTACAACAAAAAATCAGAGTTATAAGAATGGATAATAAGTTTGTTCATGAAATTCACACCAGACCAGCATATGTTTCCAGAGGCTTAACGTTAATAATACCCTGTCATTTTGTGCTACTAAGAAAAGAAAAACATAAACGAATAACCCTATACGTCTCTTATCCGAATGGTCCCCTGATTTTGAGGACAGACTGACGCAGGTTTCCATGGTCATCTCAAATTACTTTTACCACCAAGAAAAGAAAAGGAAAAAAAAAAATCTCCATGGCGCTTCTCCTCGCGGAATCCCCAGATTCGAAGACAGAATGACACAGACCTCCCAAGGCGTCTGTAATGCCTGCTGCCACTACTCCACGACAGGGAAGGTCATTAATCTCCTGCCGGCGCTGACATAAGGTTGCCGGGAACTGCTTTAATTGAGTCTCCGGCGTGTTCTCGTTTTCTGTGACTCATTTACGTTATGTTCATTGTTCCAAGTCTGTTTTCAACTTTTACTGCTATTTTGTGTGTGTGTGTGTGTGTGTGTGTGTGTGTGTGTAAAATTTTCTTGCCCAAATCTCCTTTCAGAGTATATTTTAAACTTTCCCCCAATTTTATATTAAGTTCAGAATGTATTTTCAACTTTGCCTACCCTAATATTGTTTTCATTTATAATCATGTTTTGCATGTTCTATGACTCTTTCTTCTGAAATAACAACACCGATGACTTCCACAACTCTAAGCCTGTTTTCTAGAATAAGCTTTCTGTTTCGAGCCTATTTCATTATTTTGTTTCCAGCCAGTTGTGTTCCAATCCCGCTATTTCTCAAGCTTAACCAACACTTCAAGTTTAGTCTTCACTACAATGGACCTATCCTATTCGTTGTACCATTATTTCCTACGAGACGGCTTGTTTCATGTCTTTTTAACCACCGTCTTAATCCCTTGAATACTGTGACATCTCTTATTTGTCAACCTTTACCTTACCCATCTGGTTCGAGGAATCGTCAGATATTAACACAAAATAAGCATGAGATACATCATATAAGTGAAGGGGTTGTCTGATCACCGTTCTAAGTTTAAATTTCACACATCAAAGAGGAAAAAGTTCATGGTCGTCTAAATTCCACTTAAAATTCTAAGCTTCACATATGAATCTATGGTCTTAATTCCACGTACAGTAGTTCCACCGCTGTCATAAACTTAGACTGTTTCCACAATAAGTAAGATCAAAAGTATAAAATTGCTACTGAGACTAACACAGGAAGATTTTGTTCAACCGACGGATACAGTTGAATTCATTGTTAAAAGCTGTTTGCAAATAAGCTTTTTCCTGCGACTTAGATATTTTGTTCAAATTACCAGATATTTATAACAGAGAGAGAGAGAGAGAGCCCCGTAATCATATGGTTGACTTCAGTACGATTAACACTTATTATTATATTCTTACTGCCTTTATAGAATCCTTTCTGCTTAGGAGAGACCCGCTGTAGTGAATGGAATGGAAAAAAGTCCCCATTAACTTCTTCAGTGCACTGAGATTCAAATTACCCTTAGCCTGGTATATTAAGCACACACCACACCTCTTAGTTAAGCAGTTACGTATATCGGTCTATAACAGGGGTTCCCAAATGAGGAGGGGAGAATTCTCCCCTGTGAAGGAATTTGGACAGCCGGGGGGGGGGAACAGTAAACTAAAACAGCCAAAGTAGGGTTTTTTATGTTTTGATATATTTTATGATGAAATGCTGTTTGGATTTTAAATTGTGCCTTTTTAAGAGCAAGGTCAGGATTTTGATCCTATGCTAATCATCGTGCCACAGAAAATACAAAATCTGTAGTGTTCCCAAATTTTTAAACAAATTTGCTTAACACAACTAGATTTCTTACCGCTACATTAAAAGCACCGCTAAAAGTATGTGAATAACTCTAAAATTTAGAATTATTAAAAATAGCTCCCAATGAAAGGGAGAAATAATTCCCCTTTTGGGGAGTTTGAGGGAGGAGTCATCAAAAATTTTCTGGCAAGAGTGGAGAATGACCTAGAAAAGTTTGGGAATCTCTGGTATATAGCCAGGTGCCTTGATCCTGGAAAGGGCGATCACAAACGAATTGTCTCCATATCAGTCTTTCCTTCGCCATCAGGCTGCCCTTTCTCCAACTCTCACCACCCTCCCTCATATACCTCTCCATACCATTCCTCCATTTTGTCCTTGGCCTCCCCTCCCCCTCTTCTCTTCTGCCTCATTCAGATACTCTACTGCTCAATGTCTTTTTACATTTTCTCCACATTACCAAACAGTCTTAAGGTACTTCCAACGTTTTCCAACACATTCACAACACTCCCACAATGCTGTTGACTTTCTCATTTGTCTATATACCTCTCACTTTACTCCACATGCTCATCTCATATAACTCTTTCCCACTCCCTTTACATAATATTAACATCTGTCCAACCAGCAGTGTCCAAGCTTCACTTCCTTCTACTAGAGTGGGAATCACAGTACTGCCATCTAACGCCTTCTGTACTCCCTTATTCCTCACTATTTTCCTAGTACTTGCCCGCAACCTTTCTTCCCTACTGCACCGTTTCTTGAACTTTATCCTCCAAATTGCAGTCATTGCTCATCACAGTACCTCAGTATTTAAAGGGACTTACATTCTCCATTTTCCGGAAAATTCAGTCTCATTATGCACCCCGTAACTTCATTCTCTCTCAAGACCTTTAATTTATTCTTTGGTACATCCACTTTTAAGTTTCTTTTCTGACACATCCAAATTTACTGACGAAGTATTGCAACTATCACTCATCTTCAGTTAACAGAACAGTATCATTAGTAAACAACAGTTAAGACAGTCAGAGAATGGGCATGTCTTTTATATCATTTTTTTTTTTTATCTTTCAGTCCGAGGGAGGCAAGAGGAAGTGTGGATTTGGGGTACCTACGCACCGAGGTAAGCATAAAAATAATTGTTTATCAATTCCCCAGTTATACGTACCTCTATTTCTTCCTATTCCAGGTTCTGTGGTTTGTATTTTATTATATAAGCATTTTTACTTTAAAGTCACTTTTTATCCGTGGACTAAAAAGGTACAATATTAATTACTTTTTATCAGTTCAAACAAGATAAGAGAAAATAACTTCAATTTTTTTTTTTTTTTTTTTTTTTTTTTTTTTTTTTTTTACCATCTGTCTGTTCTGCTTAGATCCTTGGTGAATTGCTGATGAAGGCAATATCTATCCAGTCCAGTTTGAAAGCTCATAAGCTGCACAAAATCGCATTGGGGAAACAACGGTGTTATACTAAGGCATCCTCAGGCTGAAAGGGTTAAATAAACGAGAAGGTAATGAGCGATGATGATAGGAGAAAATGTCGAGAGTACTCGTAATGGTGGGAAAAGTTCTAAATTAGCTGAGAGGGAGGAATTCTGTGATATCAGACTTGGCCATGCCCATACCAGTGAAAACAAGAGTAAGCAGAGAGGAAGTACGTTGTACGACAATAAATAAATATTTAAACTAAAGGCCCCCTAAGTGCGGCTCGGAATATGATCTTGACATTGACCTACTTTCACCAATTTCGAACTCGTAGGTGTTCATCCCTACTACACACCTGAAAAATTTTGTGATGATAACTTGAGCGGTTGCGAAGTTATCGTGCAAGCAGACACAAATAAACTGAAAACTATACTAGTAGATCTTCATCCCCACTAGACACCTGTAAAATTTTGTCGTGATATCCTTAGCGGTTGCGAAGTTACCGTGGTAACAGACAGAGAGACTTTGATCACCTTTCACCAATTTCAAACTAGTGATCTTTTTTTTTTTTTTTTTTTTTTGTTCATACTACACACCTGTAAAAGTTTGTAATGATATCTTAAGTGGTAGCGAAGCTATCGTGCTAACACACACACACACACACACACACACACACACACACACACACACACACACACACAAATTGAAAACAATACCAGCTACGCTACCGCAGCTGGTAAAATCTGTAGATAAGCACAACAGATGCTAAAACAAATTTAGTTAATACAAGTACACTGCAACGCACAGAGGTTGACCACTGGCCTTGAACTGTGGCCTTGACCTTTGTTCAAATGCTTTCATCTTCGGTATACACAGTTCTCCTACTATATTTAGTTAAATCAATCATTTCCTGTGGCACCCTCGGGGATGCATAGGGCCTCGATGAACTCACACCACCACATCCTATCTTGTGCTAACTCCTCAAGATCTCCCCAACACTCATCTCCAGCTTCCCGTCTCATTGTCCTCACCCACGTCTCTTTTGGCCTTCCTCTACCTCTCCTACCAGGTGCCACCCACCCTGGTGTACCTCGTACTATTCCCTGTCTCCTATACACATGTCCTAGCCACTTCCATCGTGAGAATCTAACATATTCATCGATCGGCTGCACTCCCGTTATTTCTCTAATTCTACTATTTGGTATCCTTTCCCACCACTTAACTCCTAATATTCTTCTAAGTGCTTTATTTTCAAACACCAAGAATTTATTTTCCATAGTCACTGTGCTGTACCAAGACTCGTGTCCATAAATTAAGATACTCCTAACCATTACCTTATAAAGTTTGATTTTTGTATGCACAGAGAAATTGTTATTATTCCAAATATTTTTAAGCATTCCCATTGCCTGATTAGCCTTCTTTAACCTTTCCTCGAATTCAAAGTTCAAGGAACCATCCTTGGCTAAATAAGTACCTAAATATTTAAACCTATCAACTTGCTTTACAACCATACCTCCAATTACACATTCCTGCGCATTTTCCATATTCATATTGATTATTTCAGTTTTTCCACAATTAATAACCAAACCCACCTTGCGACCTTCACTCACCAAACAGTCCAACACTCTCTGCATCTCTTCTGGCCCATCACAAATCAAAACTATATCATCTGCATAATCTAAATCCAAAAGTTTCCTGTTCTCTCCCCAAAGTATACCTGCACCGGTTTCTGTTCCAACACGTTTCATAATGTAATCAATGACCAATATAAATAGTAAAGGCGATAGAACACCACCTTGAATTACTCCGGACTTGACTTCAAACGAATCACTCAGACAACCATCAACCATCACTTTACAAAATGTGTCCTCATGCATGTTCATAATGACCCTCACAAACTCCTCTGGTATTCCATAATGTCTCATGATCTTCCCCATAGACTCTCTCGAAACACTATCAAAAGCCTTTTCAAAATCAACAAAACAAAGACTTAACGGTACTCTCATTTCATTAACTTGCTGCATCAAATGCCTAACTATAAAGATCTGATCATTGC
>NC_136974.1:16299787-16334787 GCF_032717465.1 Coenobita brevimanus | reverse complement strand
CAGACACACAGAAGCACACACACACACACACACACACACACACACACACACACACACACACACACACACACACACACACACACACACATACACAGACAGACACACAGACAGACAGACACACAAACACATACACAGACAGACACACAGACAGACAGACAGACACACTCAGACACAGACACGAAGACATACAGACACAAACAGACACTCAGATATACACATACACATATACAGACACACAGACAGACACAAGCTGACAGGCACAGACAAGCAGAAAGACAGAGATACACAGATACAAAGGCAGACACAGACACACTGACACACACAGGCAAATACAGAGACACAGACACACACACACAGACAGACACGCAGGCACAGACACATAGACACAAACGAACACACGGACACGCAGACACAGACACACAAATACGCAGACACACAGACATGCAGACACACACACACATACAGACACATACAGTAGTCACACAGACACGGAGACACAATTATAGGCAGAGACAAGCAGACACACAGACACGCAGACAGACACACAGACATGCAGAGACACAGATATACACACAGACATACCGACACACGGACTGACACAGACACCCAGACACACAGAGACACACAGACAGAGACTGTCATATACACAGACAGAAACACACACACAGACTGACACACAGACACAGACAGAAACAGGCACTGACAGGTTCACAAACACAGACACAGACACAAACAGACAGGCAGACAGACAAAGACACAGACAGACAGACAGACAGACAGACAGACAGACACAGACAGACAGACACAACACAGACACACAGACTGACAGGCAGACACACAGACTGACAGGCAGACACACAGACTGACAGGCAGACACACAGACTGACAGGCAGGCTCAGACAGACAGACAGGTTCAGACAGACAGACAGACAAAGTCAGACAGGCTCAGACAGACAGACTGATAGTCTCTCTCACACACACACACACACACACACACACACACACACACACACACACACACACACACACACAGAAACAGTCACAGAGACACAGACACAGACAGACACGTAGACACGCACACACACAAACAGGCAAGGACACGAAAACACACTGACAGACAGAAATACCCAGACAGACAGACACGCAGACAGTAAAACGCAGACACACAGACAGACAGAAACACGTAGACAGACAGACACACACACACACACTCACACACAGGCAGACAGAAACAAGCAGACACAGAGACACGCAGCCACATAGAACACACAAACATGAAGACACACAGACACAGAAACACGCAGACACAGATAGACAGAAACACAGACACAGAAACACGCAGACACAGATAGACAGAAACACAGACACAGAAACACGCAGACACAGATAGACAGAAACACAGACACAGAAACACGCAGACAGACACAGAAACACGCAGAGACAAAAAAAAATTACACAGACACATAGACAACAAAAATACGCAGGCAGACAGACAGAAACATGAGAACACACACACAGACAGACAAAAACATGCAGACACACACAGGCAGACAGAAAAATGAATACAGACACACACACACACACACACACACACACACACACACACACACACACACACACACACACGCTCTTAATAATTGGAATCACAATCAACAATACCTTCATACAAAGAGGTCGTATTGCTATCCGCTCATAAAATATCACATTTCTTTTCTACATTTTGGCACTCCTAGATCTGTACTACGTTTTCTTAATCTGACGGAAAATTTCAACGTTATAGTTTCGTTTTTCTTGGCAGATGTAAGGGGGTGGTTTATATTGTGTGTGTCTTGATATCACAGTGTGATGATCTGTTCAAATGGTTAAGTTATACCAACATATGGAATTGTATAAGGAGGGGATTCAAGTTTTTTGATAATAGTAAAAGACTTGAAGATATTACCTTCAAGTATGGAGAAGATTCAGGTCGGAATAAAGGTGTAGTATCCTCTCAGTGGGCATTTCCTTGTGTGAGTACGATTGTTCTATTCGGTGTCTTATTAAGTGCTCTGATTTGTGCCGTTTCATGCAGGAGGGAGGAAAGGATGAGAGGGATGACAGCCATTATTACAAAAGGGCTCGCTGTGTGTCTGACTCTGCTGTCTTTAGCGAGGACGATACGTTAACTCCTGTGCCAACACCTTCACTGCCTGCTGTGCTAACCCAATCCATCCCAACAAATTCACCGCCTTCTGTGTCAGCACATTCACCACCTGCTATGCTAAATTCTTCTGTGCCAAAACCTTCAACGCCTGCTGTGCTAAGCCCTTCTGTATCAACGCCTTCATCGACTGCTGTGCCAACCCCTTCTGTGTCAACGCCTTCATCGACTGCTGTGCCAACCCCTTCTGTATCAACGCCTTCATCGACTGATGTGCCAACCTCTTCTGTATCAACGCCTTCATCGACTGCTGTGCCAACCCCTTCTGTGTCAACGCCTTCATCGACTGCTGTGCCAGCCCCTTCTGTGTCAACGCCTTCATCGACTGCTGTGCCAGCCCCTTCTGTGTCAACGCCTTCATCGACTGCTGTGCCAACCCCTTCTGTCCCAGCATCACCACCTGTTGTGCTAACCCCTTTTGTGCCAAGATCTTCACCGCCTGATGTGCTAACCTCTTCTGTGCCCACATCTTCACCGACTGCTGATATAACCCCTTTTGTGCCAACCCCTTCTATGCTAACCCCTTCTATGCTAACCCCTTCTGTGCTAACCCCTTCTGTACAAACCCCTAATGTGCCACCTTCTTTTGTACTGCCCTCTGTCGTGTCACCCTCTACTGTGCCAACCCCTACTGTGTCATCTCCTACTGCGCCATCTCCTACTGCGCCATCTCCTATTGCGCCATCTCCTACTGCGCCATCTCCTATTGCGCCATCTCCTATTGCGCCATCTCCTATTGCGCCATCTCCCACTGCCTCATCTCCCACTGCCTCATCTCCCACTGCTCCATCTCCTACCGTGCCACCGTTTGCTGAGCCACCATCTAGTGAGCCGCTTTCTATTGTGCAGATCCCATCTGTGCCAACTCCTCCAGTGCCATCCACTGCTGTGCCACCTAATTCTGTGCCGCACATTGCAGTGCCACCCACTGTCGTGTCACCTTCTGCCGTGCCACTGTGTTCTGTGCCGGCGTCTGATGTTCCAGCGTCTGCCATGGCCTCGCAAACATCCATATTCACTTCGGAACCTTCATCCTTACCGATAAACACACCCGCACCCACACCTGCAACCGTACCCTTACCCGCACCTGTGTCCACCCTCACATCTCCAGACACATTAGGTTCGCCCATATCTCACACATTCAAATCCCCTACACCCACCTCACAACTCTTTTCGAACCTCGGCCCAGCACGTCTGCCCACACCAGCCCACACACCCAGCACACCTGTTAACGTACCCTCCAGTACATCCACTCTCACTCCACCCACACTCACTAAACCCACACCACCCACACTTACCAAACACATTCCACCCATATCTACAAAGCGCATTCCATCTACATCCACTGTCACATCCATTAACTCTAGCAACACACCCACCACGACATCCACAAGCACACCCACAAAAGCACCCACAAGCACACCCACAAAAGCATCCACAAGCACACCCACAAAAACATCCACAAGCACACCCATAAAAGCATCCACAAGCACGCCCACAAAAACATCCACAAGCACACCCACAAAAGCATCCACAAACACTCCTCCCTCACGAAACAGACACGCCTCAGGTACAACCACGATAACACCCACGTCTACAACAAACACACCAACATTTTCACGCAAGGCACTCAGACCCAGAGGTTTCTCCAAGTCTTCTACACCCTCTCGCACACCTACACCAACAAAAAAGACAAAACCTACGCCTCCTATATCCAAGGAATCGACAAAATGTACACCAATCTCCAAGATGACTGGCAAAGGACCTATATCTGCCTCTGCAACGCCTACAGGCAAGCGTACACCCATACCCGTGATTTCCACACCCACAGGAGCCAAATCCGCGTCCACATCCTCCAAATCCACTCTTACACCCTCCACACCCAATACGTTTAAACCCATGCCCACACCTGCGCGCAAACCCAATGCCACTTTCTCTAAATCTACACCTACACCTAAACTCACACGCTCCACACCCACTCTCACCCGATCCAAATCCACACCAACTCCATTTAGAGCCACACCCACACGCACAAAGTTTACATCCATATCCTCCAAGTCCGAACCCGCATCCACTCCAAAATCAACACCTCCTTTCAAATCCACACCTTTGCGTCTTCAGCTTACACCTTCCCCCTCACCCACCTCGAAACCCGTGGTGACCACCTCCAAACCCACCCCCTCGATCACACCCACACCCAAGCGCCCCACACCCCCGGCCAAACCCCACTGCAAACTTTTCGTCACTCCAAATGTTCCATATTACCTAAGGTCTGTTAAGAGGAGAGACACCCCCAGACCTATTCCTACAAATGAAAAGTATTACCCTCACTGTGAGCGGAAACAGAGGAATGCTGATATGGATGGAGAAGTGGAGAGGAAGAAAGAGGAAGAGGAGGCAGCAAATAGATGTGAAGAAAAGAGTGAAAGGAAAGTAGAGGAAAAAAAGAATCAAGTTGAAAGTAAAAGGAAAGTGCAAAGGAAAGAGATCAAGGACGAGGGAAGCGGAAGGAGAGATCAAGAGAAAAGAGGAAGGAATGTGAAAGGATGGGATATAGATGAAAGGAAAAAGGAGGAAAATGAAAAAATACTGAATAAGAGGGACGAAGACAAGAATGACGAAAACAAGGAGAGGAGATTAATGAAACTGGACGAATTGTCGCGACAAATAAAGGAGAAGCGAAAGGAGGAGGAGGAGCAGGAAGAACAGAAAAATTTGGAAGAGGAGCTAGGACACAGAAGCAACAGTGTGCGTATGACTGGAAAGAAAGAATATGAGACTGAAGAAGATAAAAATTGGATCGAAAAAGAGGATGATGATGATGATGATGATGATGATGAGGTGGTAGCGCACTTAAGAAACAGAAGCAAGAAGAAACCCACCACCATCATCACCTCGAGCAGCGAAGACGGGGAGAGAGAACAAGAGGAAGAGAGTGGGATGGAGGAAGAAAATGATAATCAAGGAGGTGAGATGAGGAGATGCATTCATGGAGAGGCCAACAAGGAGATAATTGAGGCAAATGAGGAAGATGAAGATGGAGTAGATGGGGCAGAAAGAGGGAAGAAAATTGGAAGGAAGAGGAGGAGGAGGAGGAGGAGAGAAAGTGATGGGAGAGAGAAAGAGGAAATGTCGAGAATGAAGAAAAATGGCCTGAAAGCGGGAGACGAAACAGAGAATGTGAATGGAGCACCAGGAGAACTGAGAAGGGAGGACGAGAATAACAAGGAGATAAGGAAGAAGATAGTCGGCGAAGAAGTGGGAAGAGGAGCAAGAAGAAAAGAATTTGGAGAAAGGAAGACATCAACTAGAAACAGAGGAGGGAGCTGGGTAGATGATGAAGAGAAATCAAATAATAAATGGGAGAGAGAGTTCAAATGGAAGAGGAGCTTGGAAGGTGGCGGAGAGAGATGGACAAAAGGCGATGAGAAGGGAAGACAAAGAGGAGAGAGGGAAAGATGGAGGGAAGGCACTGAAGATATATGGAAAGGCAATGAAGGCAGGAGATTTGGACAAAACAAAGAACGATGGGAAGACGATGAGATGTTAAGAAAAAGTGAGGAGGGGAAAAGATGGAGGAAAATGGAGGAAAAGAGATGGAGAGAGACTGAGGAGGAGGGAGAGAGGAAATGGAATGAAGAGAACGAAATCGTAAGGAGAAAAATTCTCAATCCTCTCAATAAAACCTTCATCATCAGCTCTCCCTCCTTCTTCTCTCCAAAATTCTCACCAACATAGCTGTCTCTATAAGCTCTGTAGCTGTCTTTATAGCTCTGTCTCTAAACTGTAGCTCTGTCTGTTGGTCTCTTTAGCAGGTCTGTCTGTAGCTCTCTGTCTAGCTTTTAGCTACAGTTTTGTCACACGTATCTTTCTTCCAAATACCTGATCATTGTTTTTATTCTTCTAGCTTAATGCAGCTTTTTCTGATCACTATTCCTCTCTATAATAGTTTTCTTCTGTTTTAGTTTTTTCCATTCATCTGTAACAGTTTACCATTTCCATTGTTCTTTGTGCTTTGTCCAACCTAAATGATTTGCTTTCTTTGTTTTCATAACTGTCCTTATATAATTTTATCGCTTAGTTTCTTACCATTTAGTTTTTAAATCGTTTTCAGTTTTCTGAGTGTTGCTTTTATAACTTTTCAACATTTAGGGCTTTTCAGAGGTTTTAAGCACTATATTCTTTTATGCATTTACTTGATTTTATTTTTTGCTTAAAGTACAATTCCTTCAGCCCGAGGACTTCTTCATATTTTATTCTTGCTATCTCCAGATGACTATAATGTAGCAGACATCTCATACCCGAAAAGCCAAATTCTCACTGATTAATGAAATAAAATTTCCTGGAGGTAGCAAGAACAAACTATAATGTACGTCATCGACTTTAAGAGATAATCTATTGCTTTCTGCATCAGTTTCTGGCCATAACTCTATGCTCAAGCTTGCTTTTTGGACACGTCAGCTTCTGCTCACATATATTACCGACCCAATTTCCTTCCTCATTTTAACGTCCATATAGGCATTTGGTTACAACCATTTTTGGCCACATCTGTTTTCTTTAATAATACTGCCGTTCCAAATTTGTCATCAATGTCTTGCCCTAAATATATTTGGCCTTCTATGTCTGTTTTTGTACACTCATTTCTGGCTACATTTATTGTCCACATCTTATGGCCGCAACTGTTTTTGGTCCCATAGCTTTCTCGACAACTGTTTTAGGTCACCTGTACGTTTCCAAATACACATCCCTCCATCTATATGTTTAAGGTGTTTTTTTTTTCAAGCTTCTGCTTTGATTAACCCATACAATACATGTCATTTACATTCTTGGAGTTGCCAGATAATTGTATTCAGTTGAACGGAGATGCTTGAAAGGATGTACTTGTGAACAAAAATCGTCCAGCGGGAGCAGGAACTTGAGATGAAAGACATCGTATTGATGGACTTAATCGTCAATTTTTGGGTTTAGACATTCATCGTCTTACTTGGTGTTTTAATAATAAATCTGTTGTTTTAGTGTGATATGAATTCTGGCTAAATAAACTATTAATTTAAGGAGCGTTATTTCTCTTCCCTCGTGCCACATATGTTAGGCTACAGCCAGTCCGCTGACACTACTTGTAATCCTTCGAGGCTAGTCCTGCCGTAAGCCTTAACAGCACACTGCCTTTTATAGGGGAAATCCTTCTATTCATCAAGGATTCGAAAGCTAAATTACAGTTCTTCCAACCTTCTTGACTATAATCGGTGAGCATTATGAAGATCTTAATAGATTTGAGTTTTGGGGCTGTGTAACAATTATTATCTGCAGCTGCGATGTTTTTGGAAATGTATGCAAAGGAAAGGAGTACAAGCCGGTAGGCGACGATGACCAGCTCTAAGCGGGTAGTTGCGGTTCAGCCAGCAGCCTACACACAAAGGAGGACCCTTAGCTGGTTCGAGTCTAAAATACCATCTCTCGCCTGTCTTTGAACAAAAACCTTTTTTTAATGTGTCCAACTCTGGGCATAGGCTTCACAGCCTGCTCCCAGGGCCCAGTAGTCCTCCTACATACCATGCACCTTTACGTGTCACCAATTCGGCGCTAACACCTATCGTCCATATTGCAAACATGCTAGGACTGTCTCATACAGGACTGATGTATTGGTATTAGCAGGGGGTATTTATACATGTCGGTGGGTCTTTTGGTAGATCAGAAAAGTCTGATTTTATTAAATTCAAATCGTTAAATTGTTCCATGCCCCAGCGGGGATTCGAACCTTGGTCCAATAGGACCGCAGGCCACCTCCCAGCTGGTTCAGCCACCACCACTTAGACAACAGAAATAACTCGATACTTTCACATCACTGTAACATCAAAAACTGTGGGGAAAAAAATGAAACCTCCCATATAATGTACTGATTTTGTTCGTAATACACATATCTAGTCATTCCAAACCATTGTAGTACCAATGAAATTTTTTAGTGGGTGAAAATATGGATATTTCTTGATGTGATGTTTCACTCCTCTCCTTAGTTTTCACCAGCGTGTAAGCGATCATTTTGCGAAAAATTTTTGCGCTTCATTGCGAATCACAGGATGGGTTTAGGAAGGTAAGAATTGCATTGGCAGGTTCGCCAGATGTTCCTCTTCAATTTGGTAAGAAAAAAAATCGATTTTCGAAATTTGAAAAAAAAAAAAAAAAATAGTGCCAAGGCTGACCACTGGGTCCCGACAATTTCTGGACCCACGGCCACGGATGGGCTGAGCAGGCCGTTACTAGACAACGAGTTGTTCAGCGGTGGCTGAATCGGTAGAGAGGCGGCCTGCTGTCCTGATGGACCCAGGTTCGAATCCTGGCTGGGGCAGGGAACAGTTTAAGGATTTGAATTTCATAAAAGCAGACTTTCCTGATCTACCAGATGACCCGCCGACATGTCATAAAAGTACCCCCGCTAATACCAATACGCCAGTCCTGTATGAGACAGCCCTAGCATGTATTCAATATGGACGGTGGGTGTTAGCGCCGAAGTGGTGACATGTAGAGAGGTGTATGGTATGTAGGAGGACTACTGGGCCTTGAGAGCAGGCTGTGAAGCCTATGCCCAGAGTCGGACACATAAAAAAAAAAAAAAAAAAAAAAATCGTGCAGACAAAAATAGGTCCTGGGCTGGGTATTGTGTCCAAGTTTCGTAAGAATCGGTTAATTCTTATGGGTAGAAATGCCTGCCACAATTAAACATGACTGCTAGGGATGCTGAAGCCAATCTTTGCAGAGTTGCCATTGAAAACTAAAGGAGAGGGGGGGAAAATGGATGGCACACTTCAGAAAGGGAATGATCTCAAGATTGTGCCTAAAGAAATCAGAGCTTTCTACACCCATTAGTCATGCTTCTACTGCTCAAAACGTGAAAAGTACGAAAAAGTGGTTTTTCGGCCGTTGCTAGGCAACGAGTAGTTGCCTAGAAACTAAAGCCTTGTGGACACAACTAGACCATAGGCTGGTCATTTTGTCCTGGTTTGTTCAGCATCGGCTGATTCTGAAAGGTTGAAGTGCCTGTACACAATTAAACAAGAAAGAAAGAAAACGCGACTTCAACGGCGGCATGGAGCTGGCAAGTAGTAGGAGCGACAAGGGATAATGTAAAAAGAAAGTAAAGCATTAACACTGCTATGATTCACTCTCGGCTTAAACTCTGCCGTAAGCCTGAGTAGAATATTGAGCTGTCCGATCATGAGAGGATTAAATGAAAGAACAATGAAAAACAATTACCTATTTTCTGTTACTCGTAACTTTATAAGATTTTTAGAAATTGAAGATTGAATGCGAGACTTGAAGGAAAAGAATTAAGAGGACGAGGAATGGAGGGGAAAGAGGAGTGGAGGACGAAGAGAAATAATTGAGCTGAGGTAGAGGAGGGGGAAAGATTATGGAAGATGAGGAGAGAGAAAGAAATAGGAGAAGGAATGGATGGGAGAGGAGGAAAACGAAAGCGGGGTAGGTAACAAACAATAAAAACGACTAGTAGATGAACTAGGCAAGTAGGTTAATAATAAGAGAAGACAGAAATATATATACATTCATCCATCCATCAATCATCCAATCCCATGTTGCCCCATGAGAAGTGTAGGAACCCGGGACTAGGCAAGTTGGTCCTGACATTTAAGACTAGAGTGACCAGCCTCACTCATCCCTGGGTGGCATTACATGAGCAATCAACCCCAACCACCCATTAGATATAAACCTACACAGGTTCAGCCCGACTGGAGCTCCTAAATTATCCACTTAACCACCAGGTGCCATAATTTGGTTATATGGTTACAACCCAACGTAGTAAATGGTTTCCTGGTGTACGGGAAACCATTTGGCTTGTTACTCAGTGTAGTCACCCATAGGCAGAAGGAACAGGAAAGAATGAAGGAAAGACAGAAGAGGGAGTGTAAAGTCATCCGTAGGCAGAAGGAAGGGCAAAGAATGAAGAAAGAAAGACCGAGGAGGAAGGAAGGAATATACTCTATAGTACATGTAACATAATTATATATAAAATCTATATATTTTTGAAATTTATATGTCAGTTATATAGATAGATAGATATAGGTAGACAGATATAGATATATACTGTAGATATATAGCTATATATGGTTATGAACATAGATATAGAAAGATATAGACATAGATAAATAGATAAACTGTAGATGTATAGATATAGATATAGATAAGTATAGATGTACGGTAGATATACTGTATATAGATATAGGTAGATATAGATGCTGATATAAATATAGATGGACATAGATTTATAGGTAGATGTAGATTTGGATACATAAATAAATAGATAGATAGAAAGATAGAGGTTGGATGGTGAGGAATTGGAAAATGTGAGTACGTTTAAGTACTTGGGTAGTATGATGAGTAAGGATGGAGGTTTGGAGGGTGAAGTGCTTGAAAGGGTACAGCAGGGAAGAAAGGTTGCTGGTTCTTTGAAAGCAGTGATAAGAAACAGGGAAGTGAGCATGGAAGTGAAAAAGTTACTACATGACAGTATTGTGATACCAACTCTAACGTATGGAAGTGAAGCTTGGACGTTGTTGGAAGGACACAAGTCAAGAGTGAGAACTGTGGAAATGAGTTATTTTAAGAGGAGCCTGTGGAGTCACATGGAGAGACAGGCTGACGAATGAGGATATAAAGAAGCGTTGTGGTGTGGATGTGGATGTGATAGGAAGCGTTGAGGAACACACTGAGGTGGTTTGGCCATGTGGAGAGGATGGAGGGTGAAAGACTGACGAAGAGAGTGTATGTGAGTGAGGTGGAGGGGGGAAGAGGGAGGGGGATGCCGAGGATGAGATGGAGGGATGGGGTGGAGAGGTATATGAGAGAGGGGGGTGAGAGCTGGGAGCAGGGCAGTGAAATGGCGGGGGACAGGGCGACGTGGAGGCGTTTTGTTTGTGGCCACCCCAAACGGGATTGAGGCGTCTGGCAATAGATAGATAAATAGAAAGATAGATAGATAGATATAGATATATAGAGATATACTGTACGTATATAGCTAGGTACTGACTGATATAGATATAGACAGATAGATATACATATATAGATAGTTAAATATGTTGACAGATAGATAAACAGATTGATACAGATAGATAGCTATACAGGTATGTGGATAGATATACATAGATACAGATATAGGTAGATATATGTATAGATAGATGTAGTTATAGATGTACAGATAGATATAAATAGATGTATGTAGACATAAGTAGCTATGCATAGAGAGAGAGAGAGAGAGAGAGAGAGAGAGAGAGAGAGAGAGAGAGAGAGAACTGGTGTGGTTAAAAGAGATGGGTCCAGAATGAGAGAAAATAAGCAAAACAGAAAACTCACGGTAACAAAAACCGCATATACATGTTACTGCACTGATTATAACTAATGAGGAATAAAAGAGAGCGAGAGAGAGAGGAAGAGAAGCATAAATACAGTGAGTAAGGACAATGGTGTGGAGATCAGGAGGTGAAGTTATAAAGGGCTGGTAAAATGAATACGGAAAATAAAAGTACACTGTATAAATGAAGGAGAATAGAGAACAAAATAAATAAAAAAAATGGGGGAGCCAGGTCAATTCACAGATTTGGCAAGGACAGGAAAGTGATTGAAAATAAATTACATGAATAAAGACATTTGAAATAGGGAAAATGGCATGTCTTGATTCCATGAAGCCATAAATTGTTTAAATGGAAGAAATTTATGACCAATGTATTTCTATCTATATACATTGCCTATAAATATAAATATCACAGATATACAGATAGATAGATACCGTCAAAGGGTTCAGTGCAGACTAAAGCTGTTGTACACGTGCACAGTAAAGTATCCTTACGATCAAGAGCTAAACAATAAGACACAAACGATAATGGCAATGAAAATACAAGCAGGGGACATGGAAACTCATGATAACCCAGACCAAGATAATGCTTCATATCGACCACGAAGCATCGTGTAACACTTCCAGAAACACCTGGGGACCCTCTTCAAATATCGCTCGTATGATCTATAGGAGTATGAGCGTGTTGTGTTTATTCTTCGAGGTGGTGACGGAAGCCACTGTCACACGTAGTTTAATTATCACGTTTACAGTTATGGGTGGTAGTTTATGAATACAATGGTTTATGGCATTTATGTATTTCCAGGGTCCTAGATGTCACGTTTAATACAACAAGTTATTATATTTCTATCTAGTATTCATAGTCTATATGATACACATCACAGTTTATTTGAGTTACTGCTGAATGGCAACCATCGAGTACTACATGGCAGCATCTCCCATTACGTAATTGCCATCATTCTCATAGTGCTTCAAGCATTCTGTGTAATGATGAATACAATATTTTCATATATGTAAAATAATTAATACATGACTGTAGTCCATAGAAAGCCGAGCTGAAGGATAACTCCTATCTATATTAACTGATAAGTCTTCCACGCATGAGTACCAACCCTTCCGAGACAGCAGTTATCGTTGTATTCCTGTTCGTATCCATAGGACCCCTGAGTAAATATACCTTTTTTTGTGCAAATGTACTTTCTCAGCAGGCTGAATCGGTAGAGAGGCGGCCTGCAGTCCTAATGAACCCAAGTTCGAATCCCGGCTGGGGCGAGAAGTGTCTAAGTTTTTGAATTTCATAAAAGCAGACTTTCCTGATCTACCACCATCCCCACCGATATGTAAGAGTACCCCCGCTAATACCAGTACTCCAGTCTTGTATGAGTGTCGCGAATTCGCGCGAGCATATTTATAAATTCGTGACATTTTTCATCAGTGGGAAAACCACGAATTCTGGTGGAGTCCCACTGCGTATCGCTCAGTTCAACCGTCGTAGCATTCACTCGACTGGGACGGTTTTCAGAACATTTTTCACTGTTTCATAAGTGATCATCCTTGCGCGCGACATTAACGCCTTCGCTGAGTGATATTTTGTGAGCGTATATAGCTCACTTTCTTTCCGTTGACCGTTGGAGTAAACACGGCCGGCCCTCGCCCTCTCTCATAATTCGAACTTAGTCAGGAATCAGGATTGGATCGTCGTGAGAGCAGGTTCGTGCCCAGCGTGGAGCAGCGCCGCCACAGCGAGTTCCTGAAATCTCCACCTAGGCAGTGAATCAGCGAAGAGGTTTAGCGTGTTTGCAGCGTTCGTCCTACGTATCGATGCCCAGTCATTCCGCTTAGCCCCTCTACTGACCAGTATTTCTTTTCGTTTTTTCCTAGGTTTAAGTTTAGCTTTTGAGTGAGCGAGTGAGTGTATTCTCTTCGTTATTTTGAATTCATTTTGAGACTTATGTAACGTAAATTTATTTCATTGTAATTAATAAATTTTACAGTTCTTTTCCTTTGAGCTTAATGTATAGTTAAACTCGTGTTTTATTTCTCCACATTTAGCTTTTTTTTGTTGCCAATCCTAGTTTGCACAGACACTTTGTATTATTCATAACTGGTACTTAGGCCAGTCCTTTTGTATTAGCTTAAATCCGTTGTGCCAGCCAGGAGTTAATGCACCGGCAAGAACCTGTTTATCATTACTAGCATCAGTTATTGATTGTCAGGGGTGGAGTCACTTTCTCTAGAGCAGTGGTTCCCAAACTTTTTCTGGTCGTTACTCACTTTTCATACATGATCCTTGTCCATGGCCCCCCTTCCCCAACCATAACCCATGACTACAGTGACTGTCTACACTACAGTCCTACACTCATGTCCATATAAAAATCACTCTAGCAAATCCTGTAATTTTATTTATTCCATTTTTTATTTTCTCTTTTGTTAAGTATTAATAAAGATGTGTATTTTGTCTTAGCTGAATCATATATATATATATATAATTATTGAAGTGATACTAAAGGAATAATAAAATGCACATTAAAAAAATCCATACTTAAGTCATTAAAAATTGCATTATTGCGAAAAGCTGATTCAGCAATTAAAAAAAAAATTCACTGGATTGAAAAAGTGTATTAATCCCACGCAATTTGATGTGATCTTTGAATTTTACAAATCTGATAACTTTATAATTCTGAAATATGCTATCATAGTGAGTCATAATTATCTGCCACAACCATGGCCTTCAGTTGCGACACACCCACCTCCTCCCAGACCATTTGCTTCTGAACATTCATGCCAGGTTCATTTTTCCTTCATTTGAATCCCCATTCCACTCAGTGTAAGTTCTCTCCACTGACTACCTACTCGCTAAACTCCTTCGGTTCAGGTTATGGCCCCCTACATTCTGATATATGGCCCCCAAGGGGGCCATGGCCCCCAGTTTGGGAACCACTGCTCTAGAGGCTAACAGTACTAAGAAACAGCACGCGTGAGTAATTAGTCTCTGCTGTGTACTGTTGAGAGAGTTTATAAATTCTCATCCTTAGAGAATCGGCATAAAGTAAAACTTACTGCTTGATTTCACAAGTCAATTTTTTGTCTCTATTTTCAAGCAAAACATATAACCTTTATTTAATTTTTAAATTTACAAAACTCCGTGACATCTGACGACTTCATTCCAGGATATTAACTCCTAGCTCTAAAGTTATTAACGAGTTAATACTCACTCACTCATACTTAGGTATTTATCATTAAAAGTCTATAGGCAGTATCTTACTGGTGATTATTGATTCATTTCTATTAATTTTATGTAATAGTTTTCACAGTCAGTTGTTGTTTTTAATTTTCTTTCTTTACCAGTTTAACTAGATAAAACTGGTCACCACTAACCTGTGCACATATTCTTTACTCTTGATTATTGGCATTTCTCTGCAAAATAGCAGTCAGTACTTAGTGTTCAGTTCACTCAGACTGAGTTAGCATCATGACTACTAATGTGTATGTACAGGAAGCTAAAGATATGGGGCTTAGCAACCCCGAAAAAGTCAAAGAGTATGTACTCTCTCGGTTTAGTTATGAGCAGCAACGTGAGAATGATGCTCGCGAAGAGCGTCGAATCCAACGTGAACTTGAGCGAGAACAACGCGAATATGAGCAAAAACAACGCGAACATGAGCGAGAACAGCGTGAGGAACGTGAGAGAGAACGTCGGCACGAGCGAGAACAACGCAAAAGAGAAAGTGAACACCAGCAAAAACAACACAAACTCGAGCTAGAACAACGCGAAAGAGAACATGAACACCAGCAAAAACAACGCGAACTCGAGCTAGAATAACGAGAAAGAGACCGTGAATACGAGCGAGAACAACGAGAACATGAACGTGCCGAGCGTGAGGCACGTGAACAACATGAACTTGAGATGCTGAGGCTCAAGCGAGACTCCTTGGCTTCAGACACATCTGGTGCAGCTAACCCAAGCTCCATGAGTGCTCTCCCTGCACATGTTTGGGAGACCCCACACATCAAGCTTCCTCCATTCAAGGAAGGCGAGTGAATCGAGCCATTCATAGCTGGTTTCGAAGACATGGCTCAGCTGTACCACCTGGTTGAGGCAGCTAAGCGGCTCCAGTTTTTTTTAGCTTGTTTGAGGGCCCTGCCCTCGATATTCTCCACAGAATTCGTGAAGACAATCTCACGTATGAGATGATGAAGGCCGCACTCATCAAAGCGTACAGTCTCACAGTTGATGACGCCAAGAGTCAGTTTATGAGGGCGCATTTGCAAGAAAAAGAGACTGCCGTTCACTTTCTTGATCGGCTTACTGCTTACTTAGATGAGTGGATGGAGAAAGATGAAACTCCTTCCACGCGTGAGGGGATAATTGACCTTATGCTGTGCAAGCAGCTAGAAAAGTCCTGGCCTGCTGAACTTATGGCTCAGCTTAAGATCTGCCAGGTAAGGGATGCCTGCCTAATGGTCGAGAAGGCTGATGCATTCTTCACTGCATACAGGTATGAAACTCGTAAGCAACACACCTGGAACAGGAAAGCTGACAAATCTGGGAAACCATCTCAGACTGAACCCCAGCAACAAGGCCATTCCCAGAATAATGGCCAAGGTCCAAACAAACTGCAGAAGAAGGACCAGGGACAAAACACTCAGAAACCTGAGTAGAAGCGGTACAACAAGTACCCTAACCAGCAGCAGTATCAGCCACGCAATCAAAGATCGGGACAAACCTTTTCAGCACCAGCCCCAGTGTATCGGAGGCAGGAGGTGAACGCAGCCCCCATTCCTCAACAGCAGCACAGTGGTGTCATCCCTAGCAGTACGGGTACTTCCCCACAGTTCACTAGTCCCCCAGCAACAGCGAACACTCTGCCACAGGAGGTCAATGCTCCATCTCCCCAGACAGTGAGTACGACCCCTCAGGTATCTAGTTCACAGGGCACCATGTTTGCTGCATCATTTATTCAGCAGCTTCATCAGTGGCTGGCTGCTTCCTCCACAGGCCCTCCCACAAGTAACAGTCCCTTCCTTGTTCAGCCAGGGTTTGTGGGAGGCACTCCTGTAAAGGTCCTGAGAGACAATGGTTCCTCAGGGTGCTCTGTCAGGCAGAGTCTAGTTTGGCCTGAGGAGTACACAGGTCGACAGATCCAAGCTAAACTTATTGATGGATCGGTGAGATTGTTCCCTGAGGCACAGGTGGCATCTTCATTTTACACTGGTACGACAGATGCAGTTGTCATGCCAGAACCTTTGTTTGACCTTATCATAGGCAATATTTCAGGTGCCAAGTATAGTTTCACTGAAGACGATGCTACTCAGACTTCGGCTACAGTAACACGAGCCATGCCTGAGGCTCCAAACTGTGTCACCCCAATGACCACTACATCGCCGCAAGATCTGATGCGTAGCCAAGTTGTTGTTCAAGAAAAACATTCTGACCTGACACTTGCTGTCATGCAGAAGAAACAAAAGGGTAGAGTGATTAAGTATTCAGGGGGAGGTCGAGCCAAGTTCCTTTGTAAACAAGGACGGCTCTACCGTGAGTCACGAACACCCAAGGGCGATGTTCGACTGCAGTTTGTCGTTCCCACTAAGTATCGCCAAGCAGTGTTAGAATGGGGTCATTGTTGAGCCTCAGGAGGTCACATGGGCAAAAGGAAAACCCAGGGCCATACGTATCCGTGCTGACTTTTTCTGGCCAGGGATGGGACGAGAAATAGATAGCTTTGTGCATTCCTGCAATGTGTGTCAATGTACCACCAATCAGGGACATGTCCTTCCTGTGCCGTTTGAATCCACACCCATAATCTCTGAAGCAGTTGAGAAACAGGGCAGTGGTAATGTGGGTGCAGACCTGATGTCTCGCCCGTTGGCCCCACAGGACACATCATGTCCAGGGCCTGTACATACATATGTACCGTAGGTGAAGGGGAAAGTTTGAGAACCCCGTAGGGACAATCCAAGGCTGTGTATGAATTACCTTGTGGAATGTCTTGAGCTGTGGGCCTCTCAGAGGATTCCCAGAGAATGCACATTATCCACATGAATGTTCACACCCATGGTGGGTGTTAAAATGTGACTTGCCCGAGACTGCGTAGGGATTCTCAGCTTGCCAATGTTAATCATAAGTGTACAGTAGGGTTAAACCAGTGAACTGGGCCCTAGGAAATTGCAATGTTTGATGTCCTGCACAGGCGCCCAGTCTTTTCGCTCATTGACCATGTTTCCTGGTTAATAATAATGTAGGTTTAGAGTTTAACGAGTGAACTGGGTCCTAGCGAATTGCAGCGTTTGATGTCCTGCACAGGCACCCAGTCTTTTTGCTCGTTGACCACGTTTCCTGGTTAATAATAATGTAGGTTTAGAGTTTAACCAGTAAACTGGGCCCCTTTGGCTTAGCATATTGCAGCGTTTGATGTCCTGCACAGACGCCCAGTCTTTTCGCTCAGCTCCCCGTCCTGGGACTACATTTCCTGGTTAATAATATATCTATTGATAGAGTAATAGTGTACTTTTTGTAACGTAAGTACTGATTGCTAGGCAGAGAGAGAGAGAAATGACACTTTCGATGCTCCACCTTGATTGCTTTCGCAGGTGCAGCTGCCGGGTACGGCATTGTCGTGCAGATCAGCTGATTGTCGTCGCATGCTGCCACCTCTTCTCTTCTGCCTCATCGTCTTTATATATTATTGATTTGTATCACATAATTTTACACATAGGCACAGTTACACCACAACTGTCACACCTACACCATGTATTACATACATCATGCTACATAACAATTAGTTGTTAATGTAAATGTAGCAAACTTTTTGCTCAGTTTGACCCGAGCACAGGATTTTTCACCGTTGTCTCAGAGTTTTTATCCTCAAGCTTGTTTCTATTAATGTAAATACGAGGTTTTTACGCTAATGGGCGATTGTGATTTTCTCCTGTAGCAGGAGTGTGACTGACTTAGGATTTATATGTAAGTATATCAAAAAAATGTTCTATGAAGAAAAAAAAATTAATTTTGATGGGGCATTATGTCATGTGTGTGTGGAAGAAAGGATGCGAAGATGTGTAATGGATGCAAGAGCTTATAGAGGTTGGAGGGAGTGGACTTTTTGACCACTACTTGGTGGTGGCCAGAATTAGGATTCAAGTAAGATGGAGGAATAGAAGAAGGGAAAGAGGAGAGGAAGAAGTAGTTGCAAGGAGAGTGGAAAGGTTACAAGAGGATGAGAAAAAGGCAGTCTAGGAGAGAGAAGTGGAGGAACGATTGAGCAAATATGAATTGGAGCAGATGGGAGACGTGGAAGGTGTGTGTAGGATTTTTACAGAAGAAATATGTGCAGCATGTGATGTGGTGTGTGGAAGGAAGAGAAGACGGACAAGGAACAGCGTGGTGGACTGAAGAGGTGAGACAGGCTGTGGCACAAAAGAAGAAAGCATACAATGAATGGATGAGAAATAGGGGCGTGGAAGAAGTTGAGAGGCGGAAGAGAGAGTTATTTGTAGAAAGACAGAGGTGAAAAGATTAGTAAGAGAAAGTAAGAGGAGAGTGGATGAGGAATTTGGAAGGAATTTCAGTGTAAAGTGGAGGGACAGTAAGAAAATGTTCTGGAATGAGGTGAAAAGAGTAAGACAGGGTGGAAGTGAAGTTAGCAGGGGAGTGAAAGATAAAAATGGTAGATTACTAGTGGAGAAGGGAGAAAAAGTGAGCAGATGGAGAGAACACTTTAAGGAATTGTTGAACATAGAGGATGGAAGTAATGCGAGTGTAAGTGGCTGGGGAATGGCTGGGAGAAGGAGGGAGGTGAGAAGACAGGAAGAAATCAGTAGGACAGAAGTTGTGGAAGCAATGAAGAAAGTTAAATCAGGGAAAGCCCCAGGAATTGATGGAGTGTGTGGTGAAATGCTGAAGCATAGAGGAGAGATAGTAGTGGAATGGATGTGGAAGATGTGCAGATTGGCCTGGGAGGAAGGTAGAGTCCCAGAGGATTGGAAGAAAGGTATAATTATTCCCCTGTACAAAGGAAAAGGGGAAAAAGAAGTGTGTGGTAATCAAATGGGCATTTGTCTTCTTAGTATAATAGGAATACTGTGTGCTAGGATATTTATTGACAGAGTTAGAGAAAGAACAGAAGAATTAGTTGGAGAAGAATAGGGAGGCTTTAGGAGGAGAAGAGGTTGTGTAGATCAGATATTCATTCTTACATCTTTAATGGAAAAGTTTTTAGGGAAGGGAAAGAAGTTGCATACGGCTTTCATGGATTTGGAGAAAGCATATGACTTTTTTTTTTTTTTTTTTTTTTTTTATGTATCCGAATCTGGGCATAGGCTGCACAGCCTGCTATCAAGGCCCAGCAGTCCTCCTACATACCATACACCTCTACATGTCACCACTTCGGCGCTAACACCCACCGTCCATATTGAATACATGCTAGGGCTGTCTCAAACAGGACTGGTGTATTGGTATTAACGGGGGTATTTTTACGACATGTCGGCGGGTCTTCTGGTAGATCAGTAAAGCCTGATTGAATGAAATTCAAATCCTTAAACTGTTCCCTGCCCCAGCCGGGATTTGAGCCTGGGCCCGTTAGGACTGCACGCCACCTCTCTACCGATTGAGCCACCGACTGGGTGGATAGACAAGGATTGTGGAAAGTGTTAAGAATATATGGAGTAGATGGGAAGTTGCTGAATACTATGAAGAGTATGTACGATGGTGCGAAGGCTGCAGTGAGTGTGGATGGTCAACTGAGTGAATTTTTCTCTTTGAAAGTTGGGTTGAAACAGGGATGTGTCATGTCTCCATGGTTGTTCAATCTGTACATGGATGGGGTAATAAAAGAGGTACAAGGTAGGGTAGTGGATGTTGGAGTGGCCTTGGTGAGAGAGAATAGCGTTTGGAAACTCCCTGTACTGTTGTTTGCAGATGATACTGTGTTGTTGAGTGACGACGAAGGAGAGCTGCAAGGCTTGGTGGATGAGTTTGGGAGAGTGTGTAAGAAACGGAATCTAAAGGTGAATGTAGGGAAGAGTAAAGTGATGGTCTTTGAGAGAGGTGAAGTTAGTGAATGTACAACGAGGTTGGATGGTGAGGAATTGGAAAATGTGAGTACGTTTAAGTACTTGGGTAGTGTGATGAGTAAGGATGGAAGTTTGGAGGGTGAAGTGCTTGAAAGGGTACAGCAGGGAAGAAAGGTTGCTGGTTCTTTTAAAGCAGTGATAAGAAACAGGGAAGTGAGCATGAAAGTGAAAAAGTTACTACATGACAGTATTGTGATACCAACTCTAACGTATGGAAGTGAAGCTGGGACATTGTTGGAAAGACACAAGTCAAGAGTGAGAGCAGTGGAAATGAGTTATTTAAGAGGAGCCTGTGGAGTCACATGGAGAGACAGGCTGACGAATGAGGATATAAAGGAGCGTTGTGGTGTGGATGTGGATGTGATAGGAAGCGTTATGAGGAACACACTGAGGTGGTTTGGCCATGTGGAGAGGATGGAGGGTGAAAGACTGACGAAGAGAGTGTATGTGAGTGAGGGGGAAGGGGGAAGAGGGAGGGGGAGGCCGAGGATGAGATGGAGGGATGGGGTGAAGAGGTATATGAGAGAGGGGGGTGTGAGTTTGGAGCAGGGCAGCGAAATGGCGGGGGACAGAGCAACTTGGAGGCGATTTGCTTGTGGCCACCCCAAACAGGATTGAAGCGTCTGGCAATAGATAGATAGACAGATAGATAATGTCACGAATTCGCACGAGCATATTTATAAATTCGTGACATTTTTCATCAGTGGGAAAACCACGAATTCTGGTGGAGTCCCACTGCTTATCGCTCAGTTCAACCGTTGTAGCATTCACTCGATTGGGACGGTTTTCAGAACATTTTTCACTGTTTCATAAGTGATCATCCTTGCGCGCGACATTAGCGCCTTTGATGAGTGATTTATTGTGAGCATATATAGCTCACTTTCCGTTGATCGTTGGAGCAAACACGGCCGGCCCTCGCCCTCTCTCATAATTCGAACTTAGTCAGGATTGGATCGTCGTGAGAGCAGGTTTGTGCCCAGCATGGAGCAGCGCTGCCACAGCGAGTTCCTGAAATCTCTACCTAGACAGTGAATTGGCGAAGAGGTTTAGCGTGTTTGCAGCGTCCGTCCTACGTATCGATGCCCAGTCATTCTGCTTAGCCCCTTTACTGACAAGTATTTCTTTTCGTTTTTTCCTAGGTTTAAGATTAGCTTTTGAGTGAGCGAGTGAGTGTATTCTCCTTGTTATTTTGAATTAATTTTGAGACTTATGTAACGTAAATTTACTTCATTGTAATTAATAAATTTACAGTTCTTTTCCTTTGAGCTTAATGTATAGTTAAACTCGTGTTTTATTTCTCCACATTTAGCTTTTTTTTGTTGCCAATCCTAGTTTGCACAGACACTTTGTATTATTCATAACTGGTACTTAGGCCAGTCCTTTTGTATTAGCTTAAATCCGTTGTGCCAGCCAGGAGTTAATGCACCGGCAAGAACCTGTTTATCATTAATAGCATCAGTTATTGATTGTCAGGGGTGGAGTCATTTTCTCTAGAGGCTAACAGTACTAAGAAACAGCACCCGTGAGTAATTAGTCTCTGCTGTGTACTGTTGAGAAAGTTTAAAATTCTTATCCTTAGAGAATCGGCAAAGTAAGCCTGCATAAAGTAAAACTTACTGCTTGATTTCACAAGTCAATTCTTTGTCTCTATTTTCAAGCAAAATATATAACCTTTATTTAATTTTAAAATTTACAAAACCCCGTGACATTGAGACAGCTCTAGCATGTACTCAATATGGACGGTGAATGTTAGCACTGAAGTGGTGACATGTAGAGCTGTAGAAGGACTACTGGGCCTTGGGATAGGTCACTGCCCCTGAGAAATAGGCCCTGAAGCCTTTGCCCAGAGCCGGACACATAAAATAGAGAGAGAGAGAGAGAGAGAGAGAGAGAGAGAGAGAAATGGCAGAAGAGTAAAATATTGGATAAAGAAAAAAATGAAGATCATAATTAAACTGAAGGGAGGGACATTGGAAAGTTGTCTCTTACTGTCGCGTTTTCTCTAATTAATTCCTGCTACCACCAGATTAATTTATTCAGCATACAATCATGAGGCCTAGGAGTGCTGATACTGTTCCCATTAACCCTCTCATAATTGGGACCACTTAGTACAGCATCTCAACTAACAGCAGAGGATTTGTTCAGCTGATAATGAAAGTGTCTGCAGCAGTAACAGTCCTGGCCTTCTCGAGTACTTCCACTTACCAATGAGTTATTGTACTCTCCTAAAGAGTGTGTCGTATTATCCTGAGAATGTTAATATTGCAACCATTAATCTTTAAATGTCAGGATAATTAATGTATTCACTCCACCTAATGACTCACGATTTTTTTCCCCTCAAAGTGAGTCATAGGTGCCTAAGAAAGTAACATGGAAGGGAGACGGGATGGAAGACATGAGAATAAACTGTTGATGTAAGAACAAAAGAGGAAAAAATTAGTAGGATCATTGAAAAACGACGGTTGGGAAAGCCGAATGAAAACGAGGAACAAAGAATAGGAGACAGACAGACAGACAGAGCAAGAGAGAGAGAGAATTTTCATGCGTGTTACCGAGTTCAGGAAAGGACAATTGTGAAAAGTTAAACCCACAAGCGTTGTGAGACAAATCATCCGGATGTTTTGCTTTGTCAGTCACTAAGCTTCCTTTTTTAAGGTCTGTAGCTTTAATGACTGCCAGCACCACTGGGCGTCGCTGGACTCATGGATGATGTTACGAGGTACATTAGTGGTGCATGCTGTCAAGTATAGATTGTCATCGACACAAAAGTATGCTGTGATATTGGATTTCTCATAGTTCTAACAAGAGCCGTCTCTGAACCATGTCTTGCTTTGGAGCAAGTGCATTGCGATCCTGTCAGGCCGCAAATGCACTTGCCCAAATGAAAGAAATTTCTTAACTCCCACCACCACCACCACCACCACCACCACCACCACCAAAGCTACCACCAACCACCACAGCTACCACCAACCACCACAGCTACCACCAACCACCACAGCTACCACCACCATCATCATCACAGCTACCTCCCCCACCACCACCATCAATGCCACAGCTACCACCACCATCAAAGCTACAACTACCACCACCACACCATCAAAGCTACAACTACCACCACCACACCATCACTGCTACCACCACCACCACCATCAATGCAGAGACAATCACCACAACCACAGCTACATCATCATCATCATCACAGCTACCACCATCACTACCACCACAACTACGACCATTTTTTGTTGAATAAATTAGTTTGTTCGTCCCATCAAAGATGTAACAGTCATCGGTGCCTAGATGTAAATACAATCCCACACTGCCCCCCCTCCTCTCTCTCTCTCTCTCCAGAGACATATGCAAGCCACGGAAACGCCCCGCAGCCTCATCCAAAGTGTGCGTATTCATATTGTAAAACCAGCGGGGACAATTATTAGTGGACAACACCTCTTCAGAAAGTTACAGTCAACATGTGATTAAAACTGGCCCATTTGGCAAAAAATTTCAGCCATCTTACCAAGTTTCATCTAAATCCTTTTCCCAGTTTTGACTGCACCACACACACACACACACACACACACACACACACACACACGATTATAGTGCATTTGATCCTTCCCCAGCTACCTAAGTCAACTACTTTCAGGATATAATTAGAGTACATAAAAGATTAAATTGCGTGGAAACATAATGAGAAGGAATGAAGATTATGCGGGAGGGAAGAGGGGAGGGGAGTGCAGTGGCATTGGAGGTACTGTGGGTCACAAAAGTATCGGTGCACAATATGCGTGAAACATTTTGGACCACAAAATTCAGGTCACTGAAATAGTGTCCGACCTAGCACACGTTGGTAGCCCTGATGTCGGGAGGTGTCATTTGTCGCCAACTATACTCAACTCCTTTTATTGAGGCGAAGATGCACCTGAAAGGCTGGTGATGATTGGCTGAATGCAACATGTCCGAATAACATTTATTAACCCAAATTTCCTCCTCAGATATATGTTGTCAATTAATAACACTAACAAGTAAATAAATTCTGATATAACTTTGCATTCAGCTAGTCATCACCAACTTGTCAAGTGCATCTTCGCCTCGGAAAAAATATATATTTATACTGAGTATAGCAATATCCTCTTGCAAACATATTATATCAAATGTTATGTTTATATAAACAGACATTGTTAATACACAGTGAGACTTTGGTAATGTACATCAGTTGTTCGAGTGTTTTCGGTGGTCATCGGACACCCTGTGCACCGATGTTGTGACCCATGGTTCTAGGAAAGAGGAAGAGGAAGGCTGCAGAGGAGGTGGATGGATTGTGTGAACGAAGATTTGAGAGAGAAGGTGCTGACTGGTAAAGAGGCGCAGAACCAAGTTGTATAAAGAAGATTGATCAAACACATCGACCCCAAAGTACGAGGGAAAAGATGGAGAATAGAGAAGATGAAGTATATGAATATAATAATAACAAAAGCAAAACAATTGCTGGTTAGTACTTGGATGGGTGACCGCCTGGGAACACCAAATGCTGTTGGCATCCCTACGTGTCAAGTGGGGTTGGAGGAGGATTAGTGCCCCTCCCTGTAAAACAATTAACTCTAAGCCCTTGGCCACCCCGTTTGGGATACATGGCGTCTGGCAATGAATGAATGAATGAATGAAAACAATTGCTAGCTGACATCAGTTGAAAAGAAATGATAAAAAATTCACCTTTACAGCTTGTGTACGCAGAATAAGTGTTCTAAAAACATGAGAAAACACATAATGATTGTATATGTCCAGTATATAAAGTAAATCATGATATTACTTCAGATATAAAATTAGCAATTTAAACATTAAACTGATTATTATATAATACCTTTATATATATATATATATATATATATATATATATATATATATATATATATATATATATATATATATATATATATATATATATATCATAAAACGGGAAGTATAGGTATAGCAAACGTTGGCTTACTATATATAAGTGTCATTACTCGTCCCCGCCCTGGAGGGGCTTGGGGACTGGTATCGTTTTCACTCGGTTTGTCTGTTTGTTTGTTTGTCTGTCTGTTAACAACTTTACACTAAATCTACTGGTGCAATTTTGGCTAAAATTACAGGGATGATGGGCTATGACCTTCCGATCACCCGATTAAATTTTGGGCCAAACTGGGCCAAGGGCCAGGCTGTAGCCCCCCAAAGTATAAAAAAAAAAAAAAAAAAAAAAGGAGACTGGTAAAAATCGTTTTTTCGTCATAACTCCTTTCAAACTCATTTCGTCATGAAATCAGAACCTAAAGGTGCATCTTTCAAACCTGCATCATATAACATGCCCCATTACATCAGGGGGGGTCATCCCCCAGTTAGCAGTAGGAGGGTCAATGTCAGGTGAGTCGGGCCTAAAATTTGAAATGGGCATAAAGTCGTCAATTTTCACCCGATTTACTCCAAATTTGATTTTTGACGCCTTTAACTATATATCCTTTTGTGTTTACACTCAGCACTAAAATGACTGTCGGGGACGGGTTTTCTGTGCCTTGGCACAGCTTCTTGTTTGTTTTATATCGATGTAATGCATATTACTCTATGGGAAAGCAGATCGATGAGAAATAAAAGTAACAAGAAGAAGAAGAAAATAAAAAAAAAAAGAAAAAGAAGCAGAATATGAGAATAAGAATAGGAATTTGTAGTAGTAAAAATAATAATTACACCACCATCTTCGCCACCACGATCATTAACAATAATAATAATAATAATAATAATAATAATTATAATAATAATATTATTATTATTATTATTATTATTATTATTACTTCCCACATCCCTCTTGGAAGTTTTGTTTTTGTGATTATTATTATTATTATTATTATTATTATTATTACAGGTATTATTATTATTACATATATTAAAACTTACTCTCTCTCTCTCTCTCTCTCTCTCTCTCTCTCTCTCTCTCTCTCTCTCTCTCTCTCTCTCTCTCTCTCTCTCTCTCTCTCTCTCTCTCTCTCTCTCTCTCTCATCATCATCATCTTTGACGTCACAGCCTTTGCGCAAGCCGGGAGCGGGGAACCTACTTCTCATATTCTCAGTACCTTGCATTTGGCGGCCTCTGCACGATGTCGTCACTTCCTATCTTCAAAACGGAGTCATAACTCGGGACCAGTGGCCTGATTGGACTGGAAATTGTTTTATTCTTCAACTTAGAAATTTTAACGGTACCACACGTCACTCTTCTTTTTTGTGTCATGCTGATAATTTCAACGCTGGACCCAGGAGGAATCCATCCTCTGCATTAAAAGTAAATACTAAATTTGGAACAGAAGGCCAGAAATTAATCACAACTCTGGAACTGATGGCCCGATTGGCCTGGAAATTGTTTTATTCATCAAGTTGAGCATTTTAACAGTACCTTGCTGTACCAAAAATTTGCACTGCACCGTTTTTTACTGTGTTACTGTAACAAATCAAAAAACCAACAAACACACAGAAATCGGGTCGTTATAGTATACAGTATTATTTCTGTTAATGATATGGCAACGTGTTATATTTGGAGGTAATATACACCTGATTTCAATGTAAGCAGCATACACTTTTGCCATGAAGGTGGTTTGTTACTGACTTAAATGTATACTGCATATATAGACCGACTGAAGGTCAACTTCGCAGGTCAAGGTGAAAGTTTAGATGGCAGCTTTATCTCATGAAGACCTGGTCCAGTTCTGTTGACACTTGATACATCCACTGCGTGTGGCAATGGGAAGGAATGGTTCGTTGTGGTGCAGATCGATCAGTATTTAAGATCACGGGTCAAGGTCAAAATTAAGATGGTGTAATTGTACCTTCTGACTCTGAGGGCTTTATATATATATATATATATATATATATATATATATATATATATATATATATATATATATATATATATATATATATTCATTTATGAATATATTTAGAGAGAGAGAGGGAGAGAGAGAGAGAGAGAAATACTGATCAACATTCACTGTCGTTAATGCATTAGGGAAACGTAAATGCGTCACTGCGAAATGGAGGAGAGGTGAACAGGTTGGATGTTACATAAATAGACTACTTAACATAAAGACAGATATAAAGCAGATAGATATATAGAGAGATACTAGACAATAAGACAGACTGGAATACATACATACATACATACATATATTCATATATCCATACATACGCAGAGAGAATGCAAATCCACTTGTATTCTATTCCATCAAACTCCAGACCACATAAATCAGGTAAGACTGAGTCATTGGGGCATGCAAGCGATATTCATCTCGTAGTGATGAGGTTTACTGAACTCCTGTGTAATAGTCCTGAGATGAAATTAGCCAAGCGAAAAAGCACGCGACGCCATCAGTAAGAGACGTTCTTCATATAGTGAATGCAGTTTTGTGGTAGCAAGAAGAACAAATGAGAAAGTCTCATCGTAGTGAATAGTTTAATTCCTTCAGTAGCATGGTGTCATTATTTAATTAATTCGTGTCATCTCTTTAAGATTACATTCAAGTTTCAAAAGCCATCTCCTACCGTAAAGGCTTGTGAAGGCTATATGTATCTCTTTCAGCCCGGAAACTCAAGCTGACTAGAATCGTCTGTAGGCTAGGAAAGGAAACTATAAAACAAAAAATGTCATCGTAGTGAAAAGGTTCATCCTTTGACCGCGGTGACTTTCCATGAGCTGAGTAAATCCGCCCGTCGTAAACTGGGATGAATACGAAGTTTGGGGTCTACATGTACATTGTGATGGTTGTTAACATGATTGGTCGCCTGGGTTTTACGACGGTAGTAAAATTGTCTGACGTTAAGTGAAATGTGATGCAAATGTGCTAATTCGCAGTCAGAGGGTTAGTTTCGACAGTTTCTAAAATCCTCTCATTTCAGGAGGTCGTTAATAATACGTATAAATTTTCTTAGATAGCCTGAGTATAATAAAAGAAGGATGTCATCGTGGTGAATGTCTTAAGTTTAATGAGAGACAGGGACTGCGACAGTGCGACACTGGGAGAGAGAGAGAGAGAGAGAGAGAGAGAGAGAGAGAGAGAGACAGACAGACAGACAGACAGACAGACAGACAGACAGACAGACAGACAGACGGACAGACAGAGTGAGAATGTGGAACGATTATTTCAAGTGGACTGAGCTATGGAATTTAGAAAAAATGAATTGACAAGTAGAATGGGGGAAGAACTACAAAATAAAAAAAAGATATGAATTCTTGTCATTCTCTCTCTCTCTCTCTCTCTCTCTCTCTCTTGGCGAAGAAAAAAAATATGAATGGAGAATACTGGAACAGGAAGAGGCAGCCTAAAAACACTTGTTCTCTTCCCTTCCCTTCCTTCCTTCTGTCTCTCCAAAACACAGGTCAGAATCAAGGAAAGGAAGAGGAAAGAAAGTAGAGAAAGACTGCTTAGAGAAGAAAGTAAACGGTGAAACAAGCATGAGAGGAAAGGAAGGAAGGAAAGAAGGAAGGTTGTAAGGAGGGAGGATGGAGGGAGGGAAAAAGATAAGGACAATTGCGAGGAAGGAAGGAAAGGGTTAAGGAATGGGGGGACGGGGTGTGTGGCAGGGAGTAAAAGACTATGGGAGGAAAGGGAAAGAGAGTAATGAGAGATGTGTGTGAGGGACTTGTAGAGGAAGGTAGAACAGTTAGTAACTTTATGATCAGCGAGAGAGATGTACTATTAAAACTAAGACTAACAATACACCTGGGCCAGGTAGGATATCTCCAAAGGTCTTGAAACAAATGATGAAATATTGAGACCTTTAGCTCAAGTATTCAATATATCATTAAGAAGTGACATTGTATCACAGGACTGGAAACTAGCAAACGTAACTCCAATATTTTAAAAAGCCAATGAATTACAACCTGAAAATTAACGTTCAATCAACTTAACATCATTAGTATTCACATTGTTGGAAACCATACATAGAGATAAATAGTCAAACATTTAGAAGAAAATAATCTCATTAAAGACACACACGACATGGATTCCGGAATAAATAGCCATGTCTTACTAACCTCCTTGACTTTTTCCATGATATTACTGATATCTAGGATGAAACTAAATACGCTGATGTAATTCATCTCGAATTCCTGATGACATTAGATAAAGTTCTCCATTAATGTCTTCGTGAGAAACTTAGTCTATGGTATCAGAGGCAAGGTACAAAAATTAATTGAAACTTGGACTGCGGAACGTATACAGAGAGCTGTACTTAATGGGATGCAGTAAGACTGGATGAATGTCATATGCGGAGTACCACAGGGTACAGTTCTGGGCCCTTTTTTGCTCTTGATTTGTATTGACGATATTGATCAAGATTTGTTTTGCAAGATACAAAAATTGACAATAGACCAGATACACCCGAACATAGGCTGATGATTCAAAGAGATCTATATAAATTACTTAACTGTGCCCGAACATGACAAATGGATTTTAATACTCACAAATGCAAAGTTTTAAATATTGGGATTTAAAAAAAATAATAAAAACACAATGAATACTACTAAACTCAAGATTGTTAACCGGGAAAAATCTTTAGGACATAATAACAAATTATTTGAGTCAGTGTCAACAGTGCATGGAAGCTATAAAGAAATCTAATAAACCAATCTGACCATCATCCACTCACTTGATGTGATGCGCCTACTTCTTCCTTAGCCTTTATCATTCTTTTTCTGTGCCTGCCCTCCTCTCTTCCTATTTCTCTCTTCTTACCTGTCACTTCTTATTGCTTTTCTTTCCTTTACAGGTGGCTTTACATTGAGTGACAAGTCAAATAGTTTCATGTAAGCCAAGAAACCATTTACAACGGTGGGTGGTAACCATATAACCAAACCACACGTGCTCCCTACGTGTCAACAAGTGGGTTGGTGGAGGGTTAGTGCCCCTTCCCGTAAAACAAATAACTCAAAGTCAAATGGCTACCCCTTGCGAGCTTATAGCGTTTGGCAATAGATAGATAGATAGATAGATAGATAGATGATTTAGAGGTAGAGCATTTGAATTTAAATCAAACATCATTCTCACCTACATCTCCTTAGTATGGCCCATTCTAGAGTACTGTGTTCAGTTTTGGCCACCTTATTACAAGAAGGAAATGGAGAAATTGCAGAGTGCAACAAAGACTTAAAAAGTGATTCCCAGAGGAACAAACCCTATGAGTGACATTTAGAAGAGCTAAAACTGTTTTACTTACCAAAACACAGATTATGAGGGGATCTGGTACCACTTGATACCATTTGACATCTCAAAGGCTTTCGATCGAATCTGGCATAAAACTTTAATTTCCAAACTGTCCTCTTACGGTTTCTATCCTTCTATCTGTGCCTTCATCTATAGCTTCCTTTCTGGTCATTCTATAGCTGCTGTTGTAGACGGCCACTGTTCTTCTCCTAGATCTATCAACAGTGTGTTCCTCAGGGCTCTGTCCTATCACCAACTCTCTTCTTTTTATTCATCAATGACCTTCTAATCTGAACATCTAACTCTATCCACTCCTACATTGATGATTCCACCTTTCACCTTTCCATTCGGTTCCCACAATGTCCATCTCAGCAGTTACTTCAACAAACAAAGGATGAGGCTATGGCACACCTATGTTTGACTTGGCTCGTACCTCTGAGTGAGGTAAAGGTAATCTTGTTATCTTTAATGCATCAAAGACTAGTTCTTACACCTATCAAGTTGAAAAAATCTTTCACAGGAGTATCCACTAATGTTTAATAATATCCAGCTGAGTCCTGCATCATCCTTAAGTATATCTGGGGATTAATTCTCTCGGGATTTATCTTAGAAAGATCATAATACATCTCTTGTAAAATCTGCTTCCAAGAAATTGGGTGTGCTAAGCCGATTCCGTATCTTCTTTACCCCTGTGCAATTGTTGATTTTACACACGGTTTTATTCGCCCCTGTGTAGAGTACCACTCTCAAGTGTGGGGAGGCTCCCCACATACAGCTCATCTCAATAGGGTAGAGTCAAAGGCTTTCCGTCTCATTAACTGTCCTCTCCTTACTGGCTCCCTTCAACCTTTGTCTCTTCGCCGCACTGATACATCTTATCTCTTTTCTATCGCTACTTCAATGGTCACTGCTCCTCTGAACTGTCTGCTTGCATCCCTCCACCTCTAAGACGGGCGCGTAGCACCCGTCCAGCAACAAACTCTCGTCCCTTTTCTGTCCAACTCACTAATGCAAGATTTAACCATTACTCCCAGTCCTTCATTTATGCACAAGTCAGCTCTGGAACTGTCTCCCTCTGTCTGTACTTCCTACATTCTATGATCTCCAGTCTTTCAAACGCAATGTGTCCAGGCATCTTGAAATGAACAGATCTTGAATTTGGTTCTCTTTTGTATCGTTTGTGTTTTTTATTTTTCTTGGAAGGAACGGGTTGCGGGCTCCTGGCCTTTTGGTTCCTTCTTCCTTGCATTAAAAAAAAAAAAAAGTACACAAGTTTTGAAGCTCATGACAATATAGTAGTTGACAAGTATTGCACAAGAGACCAGTCAACTACAACAGAGGTAACGATAATAAAATCATCAGTAAACTTTTCCCAGTCTGATGAAGCAAAACACTAGTTCTTCAATGGAGTTGTCAATATCTGGAAAAAGTTGCCTAGAAATATGGTAGACTGGAATACAGCAATAACATTTGAAAATTGATTGGATAAGTATCTGAACCTCAAATCCTCAGTAGTAGTAGTAGTTGTTGTTCCCTAGGCAGTCTGGCCGAACAGCCCCGAGTCCCTTAGGAAGGCCGTGGCCGAGACCGGGCTTTCCCACAGAGCTCTCAAAGAGTGTATGTTGTGTGCAATGCAGTCTTCCATAATGTGCTCAATAGTATGGGGTGCACCGTGCTGTGTTGCATCCTGGACAGGCATCAGCGACGGAGTCATCCAGCTTCTTCTGGTAGCTTAAGAGGGCTGGATGGTGCCCACATCTCAGCCTGACCAGGTGGACCCTGTCCTCACGAGGGAGATAGGATTCAGAAGGGTGGATGTCAGGAGGCAGTGCATGCTGCTGTGTGTTGTCTTTAAGTGACTGAATGGAGCAGCGAGTGATCTGAGTGTGGATATGCTTCTGGAAGCTGGTCTGAGGTGGGCGAGGGGGGAGAAATGACAGTATTTGTGTATGGTATCGTGTGCTGGGTGTTGTTTTGAGCTTCCTTGGTGTGGGTGGATGTGCTGCCATGCAATATAGTGGATGTTGTGAGTTTGTGGAGGCTGCAGCAAGAAACTGGTTTGCCTCTCATGTCTAGGTGATCCTTGACTTTGAGGACTTTGGTTTCTTGATGTAGGTAGTCTGTGGGTATAGTAGCTGTGCAGCCTGTGATTATTTTTAGGGCCTTGTTCTGTATGGTCTGTAGAGTGTTGTAGTGTGTTTTGGTGAGGTTAGAAGCCCAGGCAGGGCTTGTATAATTCATCACTGAACGTATGTATTGTTTGTATACTGTGGTGGTGGTTTCTTTGTTGTGTCCGAATGTTGTATGGGCAAGTGACCTCAGAGCATTGAGTCTTGGTGTTATTTTATTTTTATTGTTTGTAATGTGTTGTTTAAATGACACTGGTGTATTGTATGTTACACCAAGGATTTTGTGTGTGTGTGTGGTAGGGGAGTGTTGTTTATGGTGAGGTGTGGGATGTGACTGTTCTACTGTCCTCTTTGTGAGAAGGGTCACTGTAGATTTGGCTGGGGCTATTTTGAGCCTGTTTGTGGTGAACCATTCATGTAGTGTGTTGAGGTAAGGTTGAATGATGTGTGCAGCTGTGTTTGCGTTTTGGTGCGTACATGTAAGTGTTATATCATCTGCATAGGAAGCTATGTGTATCTGTGGTGTGTGGGGTGTGGATATGTCGTGCATGTATAGGTTAAAGAGTGTAGGGGACAAAACAGATCCTTGGGGGAAGCCGTTTGTGAAGTTTTTGATGTTAGAAGACTGACCGCAAATGTTACGTGTGCACATCTGCCTGCTAAGTACTTTGCCAGCCATCTTTTTGTGTTATTGTGCATGTTTGTGTTGAGTATTTTGTTTGTGAGGTTGTGGCGGGGGATGGCATCAAAACTTTGCTAATGTCTAGTGTGATTAGGAGTGTTCTGTGTGGTGGCCTAGTTGAATTCATGCCATCGAAAACTCTCTTTGTAAGATCTGTAAGAAGGGTGTTTGTGGAGTGTAGTGGCCTAAAGCCATGTCGTGACTGGGCTAGGGGAATGTGAGGTGTGACTAGTTGTAGTACCAGTCGTTCAGTGAATTTAGAGGGGGTGCAGAGGAGTGTGATGGGGCGGTGTGAGGAGGGTAACGTGGGGTCTTTGTTGGGTTTGGGGATAGTGATGATAATGCCGTGCTTCCAGATGTTGGGTATTATGTTGTGTGAGTAGCTGTAGTTTGATATGTTGGTGAGTGCTTGTATGCCTTGTGGTCCAAGGTGTTTAAGGTGAATGTTGCTTATGTTGTCTGGTCCACAGGCAGATGAGTGCTTGAGGTTGTTAATGATGTGCTTCGTCTGATTGTAAGTGAAAGGTGCTTAGTCTGGGTCTGTGGGGAACTGTCTCTTACGTCGGATGATACGTCGGTCTTCGGGATGGGGGTTTAGATGGCTGACGTGAAAAGTGATTGATGAGAGTGTTTGCTTGTTGTTTGTTTGAGAGTATGGTGTCTGTTGTTGTAATAGCAGCGTGTGATTGTGTGGTGTTGATGTTGGAAAGTTATACTAGTTCGTGGCTGAATAATCGGACTGACTGGCTTTTCCTCTCTTGCAGACCTTTGAGAATACCTAAGGAGTTTTTTCAGATATTCTTAATTCTCCCTTACAGATTAAGTTAGTACAGAATATTTTTTAAAAGTCTTTCCTACAGAATTTACATAGCAGCTTTTCTGTGTTGCTTGATTGACCCCCAGACTTTTTTCCTGCGGTTTTGGCTGGAGGGTTTGCTGGGGGGGGGGGAGGTGAGGGAGACCTTCTTGCTTTCCGCCCTTCTCTTTAAGTCATAGAACTAGATATCATAGGCATACTCTTTGTAACGGCTCCGAAAGGGCCATTAGGACTTGCTACTTCCTTTTCTTTGCATTCCTTTGAGATTACGAGGAAAGGAAGGACTGGGGGAGGGAGGGTGAGAGCGAAGAAATGAAGGAGAGAAAGCAGGCTGACAGACATGTAGTTTCCTCTCTTCCAAAGCAGTGAAGCAGAAGTGAGAGGCAAAGATGGGAAAGAAAATCAATGAGGAAAGGAACGAGCACGAACAAGAGGGAAGGAGGAATGGAGGGAAGAATGACTGAAATTGGGAGGGAGTGGGAATAGGAAGGAGAGAGGACAAGCCAGTACATACATATT
>NC_136974.1:16169787-16297287 GCF_032717465.1 Coenobita brevimanus | reverse complement strand
GATATCCTGTTGCGTTTATATGTCAGGCCATACCACGTTGAGTACACCGCTTCCCGTCCGATCAGCGAAGTTAAGCAACGTTGGGTCTGGTTAGTACTTGGATGGGTGACCGCCTGGGAACACCAGATGCTGTTGGCATCCCTACGTGTCAAGTGGGGTTGGTGGAGGATTAGTGCCCCTCCCTGTAAAACAGTTAACTCTAAGCCCTTGGCCACCCCATTTGGGATACATGGCGTCTGGCAATGAATGAAAAAATGAATGACTAGGCTAAATGGACTGCCGGGGACGGGTTTGCTGTGCCTTGGCACCGTTTCTTGTTTAGTGTTGAAAATGCATGGTGTCCAAGATGTGTGACATTAAACATTTACCCACTCATTTCCCCCCCCCCCCAAAAAAAAAAAAAAAAGAAAAAAAAAAAGAGGATTTTGAACATCAAGATACTGGTATATAGTTAGAACAGGCGAAACGAGATGAGTAGAGTGTTTTAATAACTAATGGAAACTTCAGGAACTTAAAGTTTGAGATAGTTCTTTAAAATTGAAAATAGCTATAAAAAGAAATAGCCAACCCTACTTTCGGAGTAGCGAATGTCATTGATTTTGGGAAAACTGAAAATCAGCATCCAGAGTCATTTATATTAAAATTCAAATGTAAAGGATAGTTATCGCATGTGCAAAACCTTAGGCTACACCATCTGAGAAATCCCAGTTCTTCAGTCCTTTCCTTACCATCCTTTGTCCTAATCCTGATAACAAAAGGATGTTGGGTATTCTTGGCCCTTACCATAGCATTGTTGATTGTAATCATGGCACACTTCGACCATAACCTCTGTTCTCAAATCTAAAACTAGCTTTATTGTGAGGCTAACTCGTTCAAACTGATGACGTATTTTTTTTTTTTTTTTTTTTTTAGTTTGAACTTACCCTCTCCAGACTACTGAATTCTATTCATTTGGAGAGACTCGAGCTAAGACTTAGATACTCCCTTTATTAATCCCTTCCTGCTAAAGCGTGCTTCTTAGCTGAACAGAACCGCCCTTTAGCCGTTCGAATGAAACATGTATTAGGTACTTGGAGTCAAGTAATTAGTAATGTCGCTTACCAGGTACTGAAAAATTGGCTAGATATTTCATTTTTTACAGTCCCCAGCCACCTTGCTTCGTCGTTTTTTGCCCCACACACAGGGGCAGGAGCTCCAGTTTGTTTCCCTGAATGTGTCACTCACTCATTGCGTCACGGTAGCTTTTTGAAGGATGAAATATGGGAAGCTGTAACCATAGTTTTAGAAGCACATTTTCACATTTTCTGATTTTTCTCTCCCCTACTGTGGTCCAGGCATTATAGGGAATGTGTTTAGGGGTTAAGGGAACCGGTGGTGTATCTGGAGGGCGTCTGGGTCGTATCTACGGTGTGATTAAGGTCTGTGTGATGTGCACCTAGTGTGTGTCTGAGGTGCGTCTGAGGGGATGTCCAAAGATTAAGGACACCCTTTGTGATGAAGTAGTGGACGTGGCTGGGGTCGGTGCGGCAGTTGAAGGTATCCTTTGTCTTGTTAACCAAACATGATGTCTGATCTTCAAATCCCTCCCCATCCGTATATACTGTATGTATGTGTATATATATATATATATATATATATATATATACATATATATATATATATATATATAGATAGATAGATAGATAGATATATATATATATATATATATATATATATATAGACAAGGATTGTGGAAAGTGTTAAGAATATATGGAGTAGATGGGAAGTTGTTGAATGCTGTGAAGAGTATGTACGATGGTGCGAAGGCTGCAGTGCGTGTGGATGGTGAACTAAGTGAATTTTTCTCTTTGAAAGTTGGTTTGAAACAGGGATGTGTCATGTCTCCATGGTTGTTCAATCTGTACATGGATGGGGTAATAAAAGAGGTACAAGGTAGGGTAGTGGATGTTGGAGTGGCCCTGGTGAGAGAGGATAGTGTTTGGAAACTCCTTGTACTGTTGTTTGCAGATGATACTGTGTTGTTGAGTGAAGACGAAGGAGAGCTGCAAGGCTTGGTGGATGAGTTTGAGAGAGTGTGTAAGAAACGGAACCTAAAGGTGAATGTAGGGAAGAGTAAAGTGATGGTCTTTGAGAGAGGTGAAGTTAGTGAATGTACAGCGAGGTTGGATAGTGAGGAATTGGAAAATGTGAGTACGTTTAAGTATTTGGGTAGTGTGATGAGTAAGGACGGAGGTTTGGAGGGTGAAGTGCTTGAAAGGGTACAGCAGGGAAGAAAGGTTGCTGGTTCCTTGAAAGCAGTGATAAGAAACAGGGAAGTGAGCATGGAAGTGAAAAAGTTACTACATGACAGTATTGTGATACCAACTCTAACGTACGGAAGTGAAGCTTGGACATTGTTGGAAGGACACAAGTCAAGAGCGAGAGCAGTGGAAATGAGTTATTTAAGAGGAGCCTGTGGAGTCACGTGGAGAGACAGGCTGACGAATGAGGATATAAAGGAGCGTTGTGGTGTGGATGTGGATGTGATAGGAAGCGTTATGAGGAACACACTGAGGTAGTTTGCCCGTGTGGAGAGGATGGAGGGTGAAAGACTGACGAAGAGAGTGTATGTGAGTGAGGTGGAGGGGGGAAGAGGGAGGGGGAGGCCGAGGATGAGATGGAGGGTTGGGGTGGAGAGGTATATGAGAGAGGGGGTGTGAGTTGGGAGCAGGGCAGTGAAATGGCGGGGGACAGGGCGACTTGGAGACGATTTGTTTGTGGCCACCCCGTGAGGGATTGAGGCGTCTGGCAATATATATATATATATATATATATATATATATATATATATATATATATATATATATATATATATTTGTCTGTCTGTCTGTCTGTCAATCGGTCCTATATGGAAATCGAGAGGGATTTATAAAGAACTCGCTTAATAGCTCTAACAGGTGTAATTTCTTATGGCGAAGTTAGGTGTGTACATTACAGTTGCCAAATTTTTGTGAAAACATTGCCTAAACTGCAAAAAAAAAGTGATTTTCTTATTGTCCCTCTGTTGTTCCAACTTGGAGCTACACGTGTTTTAAAACGACGCTTTATGGAGTGTCGGAGCGTAGCAGGCCGGGCGAGTGGCACAGTCAGGCTGAGCAGGAAATCACGTGTAAATTTGAGGGTTGGACTCAGAAAATATAATTCAGATTAATTGTTGAATCATATAACTGGGACTAATGCAGGTAGCTATTCAGATTGAAATTGGAGCAGAATTTACTAGCATAGAATGCAGTTGTAAAAATTTTGTGTAATATTGCTACAGTTGAAAAAAAAAAATTAAGAAAGAAAAGAAATAGTGGGTTTTCAAAATGTCTCTTTGTTGGTCCGAACTGGAACTACACGATCTTCAGTGCGTCTGACACTTTTTAGAGCTTTTTGGAGAGTCGGAAGGAAGCAGGCTGGGCGGACTGTGCAGGCAGGGCGAGTAGAAGCTCGTGTGTGAATTTGAGGTCTTGGCTCAGAGAAATTAATTCCGGTTAAATGATGAATCATATAACCAGAACTAATGAAAGGTATTCAGATTAGGTGAAGTTTCATATGGCAAAATTGGAACGAATTTGAACTCAGTTATGACAAGTCAGACTCACATCAAACTGGAACTACTGAGGGCTGGACTTTGCGAACAAAACTGAGGCTCATGTGCTAATTTAAGCGTTGAACTTAGAGAACGAAATTCAGATTAATTGGCGGGGGGGACACAATCTGGCCGCACTATGGAGTGGTACTACTACTCTGCGGCCAGGTTGTGTTAGGAAGAATACTGCCACCGTATTCCCTGCGTGTCGTAAAAGGCGACTAAAAGGGGCGGGGTGAGGGGACTAGGGACCCCCTCCTCTGTTTTTTAGTTCCTAAAAAGAGGCAGGCCAGAGAAAGGGATGGGGGATTGAGTTATCCCCGTACCCTGAAGATTGGGTCTATGAATGTGCGTGGATGTAGTACGATTGAGGCTAAAAGGGAGGTGATTGGGAGAATGTTTGTGAGAAGAAAGATGTGTTAGCTTTGAGTGAAGCGAAGATGAAAGGGAAGGATGAGTCTATGTTTGGAAGTGTGACTGGAAGATTGTCTGGTGTTGATAGAGGAAAGGCAAGAGAAGGTGTGGCCTTGTTAGTGAGTCCGGAAGTACAGCAGTGTGTGATTGAATGGAAGAAGGTGTCATCGAGACTGATGTGGGTGAAAGCGAAATTTGAACGTAAGTTGTGGGTGTTTGTGAGTGCATATGGGCCTGGTAGTGAAAGGGATGAAGAAGAGAGGGGGTCTTTTTGGAATGATGTTGATGAGTGTCTGCAGAGTTTTGGAGCTAACGTGAATGTGGTAATGATGGGAGATCTGAATGCTAGAGTGAGAAATGTAGCAGTTGAAGGCATAAGTGGTATGCATGGTGTGCCTGGAAGAAATGAAAATGGGGAACGAATGATAGGGATGTGTGTTGAGCGAGAGATGGTGATTGGAAATACGCTGTTTGAGAAGAAAGATATTTATAAGTATACATGGGTGAGACAGGAGGGTGGAAGGGTTGTTGATAGAGCTTTGATGGACTATGTGGTTGTGTCTAGGAATGTAATAGGAAGATTGTTGGATGTGAGAGTTCTGAGAGGGGAGGGTGGAGGTATGTCTGACCACTACCTGGTGGAGGGAAAGTTAAGAGTAGGTATGAGATGGATGAGAGCTAGGAGGGTTAGGTGTGGCATGGAGGTTTTGAAAGTGAGTGAGTTGGATAAAAGAGGGAAAATGATAGAGTATCAGGAGAAATTGAAAGATGAGTGAAACGCAGTGAAAGATCAGGAAAATGGCAGTGTGGAGGAGGAATGGCAGTTGTTTAAGAATGCTGTGGTGGGGCATGCAGAAGAGGTGTGTGGTGTGAGACGTGTGGGTGGTAGTGTAAGAAAAGGAAGTGAATGGTGGTGCGAGGAAGTAAGTATGGCTGTGGCAGATAAGAGATGTGCATATGAAGTGTGGTTGCAGAGGAAGGATGAGGTGTCATATGAGAGGTATAAGGAAAGGAGGAATAGGGCGAGAAGGGCTGTGTGTGATGCTAAAGTGGCAGCAGATGAGAGTTGGGGTAGGCGGTTGACTGAAAATTTTCAACAGAATAAGAAAATGTTTTGGAAGGAGGTGAAAAGGGTGCCAAAGGCAGAGTCAGGGAAGGAAGAGCGAATAAAAGCAGAGGATGGAAGGATGTTAATTGAGACTGATGCAGTAAGGAAGAGATGAGCAGAGTATTTTGAAAGAGTGTTAAATGTAGAGGAGGAAAGGGTGGCTGAGATTGTGGCAGATGGAAGGGTGCAAGGAATAAATGTGCTGGGAGAGTTGAATGATTCTTTGATCACGATGGAGGATGTGGAGAAAGCAGTAAAGGAGATGAAAATAGGGAAAGCTGCAGGTATGGATGCGTGTGCTGTGGAATGCCTGAAGGGTGGTGGAGTGACTATTGTTGACTGGTTAGTAAGATTGTTGAATGTGTGCTTTGTGAAAGGTATGGTGCCACTTGACTGGGCAAGTGCTTGTGTGGTCCCGTTGTATAAAGGCAAGGATGATAAGTATGAATGTACTAGCTTTAGGGGTATAAGTCTGTTGAGTGTTGTAGGTAAGGTGTAAGGTAGTGTTAATTATGAGAGTTAGAGAGGGTACAGAGGGAGTAATTGGTGATGAGCAGCGTGGCTTTAGGAAAGGGAGGGGATGCGTGGATCAGGTGTTTGCTGTGAACAATTGTGTGAAAAGTATTTAGTGAAAGGCAAAGATGTGTTTTGGGCATTCATGGATTTAGAGAAAGCGTATGACAGAATTGATAGGGAGGCTTTGTGGACTGTTTTAAGATTGTATGGTCTTGATGTTAGGTTCCTAAAAGGGGTGAAAAGTTTTTATCTAAATAGTAGAGCGTGTGTAAGAGTGGGAAATGCTGTGAGTGATTGGTTTCCCGTGAGAGTGGGGCTGCGACAGGGATGTGTGATGTTGCCTTGGTTGTTTAATATTTATGTGGATGGTGTTGTAAGAGAGGTGAATGCAAGTGTTTTAGGTGGAGGTCTGAGTCTGGTGAATGTCGATGGTGGAGAGTGGAATCTTAAGCAGCTGCTATTTGCACATGATACTGCACTGGTGGCTGATTCAGAGGAGAGATTGAGACAGTTGGTAGACGTGTTTGGAAGGGTGTGTGAAAGGAGGAAATTGAAAGCAAATGAGAATAAGAGTAAAGTGATGAAGTGTACGAGGTTGGTAGATGGTAGGGGGATGAATATAGTTTTGAATGGTGAGTTACTTGAGGAGGTAGAGTGTTTTAAATATTTAGGGTCGCATGTTGCTATGGATGGAAGAATAGATGCAGAAGTGAAGTTTAGAATAAATGAAGTAGGCAAGGTGCTGGGAGGAATGAAAAAAGTGTTTAGATGTCGTTCGCTTAGAATGGATGTAAAGAGAAGGCTGTATGAGGGTGTTGTGGTACCGACTGCGTTATATGGGGCTGAAACATGGAATATGGGTGTAGCAGAGAGGAAAAGTTTGAATGTAATGGAGATGAGGTGTCTGAGGAGTATGTGTGGAGTGACGCGTATGGATCGAGTGCGAAATGATGAAGTGCGAAGGAGAACTGGAGTTGTTCGGGAGATGGCTGGTAGAGTTGAGCAGAGGGTGTTGCGATGGTTTGGGCATATAGAGAGAATGGATAATGAGTGATTGGTGAAAAAGATAACTAGATCTGATGTGAGAGGTGTAAGGCTGAGAGGGAGACCACGAATAGGATGGATGGACAGTGTGAAGAGAGCGTTGGATGCGAGAGGGATGTCTGTTGAGCAAGGAAGAGTGGCTGTGCGTGACAGAAATAAATGGAGAGAAATTGTGAATGAATAAATGATGACGCAGCCCTGAGGGGATATTCTCTCGCATTTGGTCTGATTAGCTAGTCAGGTCAGGTGCGAGTAAGGGATGGGTCTATTATGATGTGGCAGGGGTAAACCAGCTCTGCTGTCGGGCCCTGCTGCGGATATCACTGATTGCACTGTGCAGTTGACCCATGTGTGGTGTGATGTGGTGAGGATCTGTCCGTTCTCCCCTTTGGGGCTAAGATGCGAATGACTGTGTTTGAATGGATGAGTAAATGGGGAGTGTGTCGTCCTGTCTTGGCTACCTCCCTTTCCATGGGGGAAGCAGCCTAGGTATATAGATAGATAGATAGATAAACAGGCAGTCCATACATATGTAAAAGAGAATGTTTGTCTCTCCTATATGGAAATCCAGGGGAAGGTATATAGAACTCCAAAAAACAGGTGTTGCTTTTTACGAGACAAAATGTGTACATCACAGTTGCTACAGTGGTGCCCCTGGTGGCCAAAATTAGAACTTAGAAATAATCAAGTCAACATGGTGGAAACATGGTAACCAATTACCATAGAGTTTAAATTGTACAACCACATCATTAGCTACGATGGATCAGATGGGTAGACGGATTGATGGTGTGTGTGGGCAATGTTGGTTGGTGGGTGGGTGACTAGTGAGAAAATAGGTCCGTGGTAGGAATTGGTCCATGGAGAATGTTTCACTAGGGATATAAACTCAAGCAGGAACAAAGATTCACTGGGTAAAGTGGGACCCCAGGGGTCTTCTCACACAGGGGGAGTGGCCTCTCAGAGTCCAGGCAGTGCCAGAATGGACGATCAAAGTTTTACCCGGACACCGTAGAGTACCACTGCAAGTACAGTATGCTGATATCCACAAGGAAAAGGAAACACGAAATATCCCGAGCGCATTCGTGTTGTCACAGCTCTTCTGAAGATGTGAATACACGAAAGCGTTCGGGATACTTCGTGTTTTCATTTCCTTGTGTACATCAGCATATCTATGAATTACGCATTATTAAGTGATTTAGTTCAGTATATGCAGAGACTGAAGACTCTTGGGGTACAGGGTATACGGTATGCATCAAGTCCCAGACCAAATTTAGCATTTTCCGTGCCAGTGCATTGTAGAAACTCACGCATTGTATGTGATTTTTACCTAATGGAGCTGGGCCACTGCCACAGCTTGATTCTATGGCGTCTTTGCATGAAATTTAATGAGCCTTGGGTATGAGAAAGGAATGGGTTTCCCTGATTACTGGTCAAATTCACGCCCCTTGTCTGACTACAGTTCTTCGTCACTTGAGCTGAAAGGGGTTAGACATCTTCACACACACACACACACACACACACACACACACACACACACACACACATGCAAGAGAGGGAGAGAAGAACCAGCATCATAAAAGTGCTGATGATAATGAAATGGCAGTAGAGGCAAGTTATATCGATTAAAATGTTTTACACATTACTTTAACTTCTTAAGTATTTCCTAGCCTGAGTAAAATCATCGGGTGGTAGCAAGAACGCTGTGTAAAAGATGTAATCGTACAGAAATAGGGCCTAGTGGAGATAGCCTCAGCTTTTTAGTGCGATGGGTCTGAAGCTCGAAAAAACTGATGTCGAAATGTTAATAAACCCGAGATTGTAGAAACCCTTCAGTCTGATAACGTTCACTGCTATAATTTTTATCGTCTCACCACCAGGCGATTTTATTCACCCTAGGAAGGATCTTTATCAATGAAAGATTTAAGAAAGCATGTATTGAAAACATTAAGATTGTATACTCTCTAAGCTCAGTAAAATCGTTCGAAGGTAGCGAATAGGATTAAAAAATACGTTGCTGACATAAAAACGAGGGGAGAAGACGCCTCAGTCCCGTTAGGGGTGGCCACAAATAAATCGCCTCCATGTCGCCCTGTCCAGTGCCACTTCACTGTCGTCCAGCTCACACCCCCCTCTCTCATATATCTCTCCACTCCATCCCTCCATCTCATCCTTGGTCTCCTCCTCTCTTTCCCCCCGACTCCATCTCACTCGCACTCTCCTCGTTAGTCTCTCTCCATCCTCTCCACATGGCTAAATCACCTCAGTGTATTTCTTCTAACGTTTCTTATCACATCCACATCCACACCACAGCGCCCCTTCACTTCCTCATTTGTCAGTCTGTCTTTCAAGTCTCCATGTAACTCCACTTGCTCCTTTAAGATAACTCATTTCCACTGCTCTCACTCTTGAATTGTGTCGTTCCAGCAAGGTCCAACCTTCACTTCCATACGTTAGAGCTGGTATCACAATACTGTCATGTAGTGACTTTTTTACTTCCATGCTCACTTCTCTGTACCTTTTCACTGCTTCCAAGGAACCAGCAACCTTTCTTCCCTGTTGTACCCTTTCAAGTACTTCACCCTCTAAAATTCCATCCATATAATGATAATATTATATATTATACACACACACACACACACACACACACACACACACATAAATATATATATATATATATATATATATATATATATATATATATATATATATATATATATATATATATATATAGTGTTACATAGCCTATGATTTCATCATCCTTTGTATAATTCTAATGTACAGTATGCTGCATGTTTGATCATGATTCGCCACGTGGCTTCCATAGTGACCAGGCTTGCGTGTTCCATCTTACTTCTCCTTCTCCCCCTTATAGTATAGTAAGTCGTTCTTTTTGTTGTTCAGAGCAGGAGTGTCAACTCTTCGTCCTCTATGCCTTCATTTGCGCGTCCTTCTTACAAGTTGAATCAAGCTCTGCCGGCCCCCTATATAATGAGCTCAGTCTCTGCATTAGTTGCCACTTAGATCTACTCCTCATTCTGTTCACATCTCTGTCCTCCCCTGTACAGTATATTATTATTGTGAGTGTTCAGGAAGTCTCCAGCCATCTAGCTGCTGTATAATTTGAGTATAAGTGTTATTACCATTTTTCTTGTACCGTATAGCATAAGGCATTAATTCGTAAGCCTGGTAAAGTTTTTACTATCAGCCAGTATTAGTAATATTTTGTATCTGTAATAATATTATCAGCCAGTATTAGTAATATTTTGTATCTGCAATAATATTATATCTTGCTTTAACTGAGCATTATCCGGTTTTCTCCTTTTATCAGGGCTGACTTAGATAAATTTGCTCTTGCTAAATTCGTGTTAATAGAGGCTATTGCAGTTAACCATATATGTAACCTGTTTTGCCATTACATTGTCCTTATGAGTCCTGAATGTTTAGTTGTTAGTTTGTGCATTAAACTTTAACTTGTAATTTTACCTAAGTCTTTTGTTTTGAACCTGGAACTTTGCGGGACAGTAGTGATTTTAGTATTCTCATAACAATATATATATATATATATATATATATATATATATATATATATATATATATATATATGAAGGAGAGTAAGAGAGTAAAAAGTGAGTGGATGAAGAGTTTGGGAGGAATCTGAGTGTGAAATGGAGGGAGAGTAAGATATTGTTTTGGAAGGAGGCAAAGAAGGTAAGATTGCTAGTGTGGAAGGGGCAATAGTAGGGGAGAGAAAGATGGGAATAATAGATTGTTTGTAGAGAAGGGAGAAAATGAGGAGATGGAAGGAGGACTTTGAGGATTTGTTGATTGTAGAGATTGAAACCAGTGCGAGTTTACGCGGTTGGGGAATGGCTGGGATAACAAGAGATGAGAGGTTGGAGGAAGAGATCAGCAGGGTGGAAGTAGCTGAAGCAATGAAGATCAAGATGGGAAAGGCCCCAGGAACTGATGGAGTGTGTGGTGAAATGCTGAAGTATGGGGGTGAGATTGTTGTGGAGTGGATATGGAAATTGTGTACGAAGTGTTCCACAGGACTGGAAATTAGATATAACTGTTCCATTATATAAAGAAAAAGGGGAGAGAGAATTATGTTGTAACCATGTGAGTATTTGCCGTCTTAGCGTGATTGTAAAAATGTATGGTAGAATACTGACTGATAGGGTTAGGCATATAGCAGAGGAGCTAGTTGAAGAAGAACAAGGGGGATTTAGAAAGGGAAAAGGGTGTGTAGATCAGATATCTGTTCTAAGATGTTTAGTGGAGAAGTATTTAGAGAAGGGAATGAAAGTTTATGCTGCCTTCATGAACTTGGAGAAAGCATATGACAGAGTAGATAGGCAAGGTATGTGGAAGGTATTAAGAATATATGGAGTGGATGGGAAATTGCTGAGTGCTGTGAAGAGTATGTACGTGGGAGCTAGGGCTATGGTGTGAGTGGATGGTGAGTTGAGTGAGTTCTTTGATCTAAACGTGGGAGTGAAACAGGGATGTGTGGTGTCTCCATGGCTGTTTAATGTATTCATGGATGGGGTTGTAAAGGAGGTGCAAGGTAGGGCAGTGGATGTCGGGGTGGCTCTAAGGAATGAGGGTGAGGTGTGGAAGATACCGGTGTTGCTGTTTGCTGATGATACAGTATTGTTGAGATGAATGGGAGTTGCAAGGTTTGGTGAATGAATTTGGGACAGTGTGTAAGAGGAGAAATCTGAAAGTTAATGTAAACAATAGTAAAGTTATAGTGTTTGAGAGGAATGAAGTCACAGAATGCACAATGAGGTTGGATAGTGAGGATATGGAGAATGTGAGTGCATTCAAGCAGGCTACATGGGTAATGTGATGAGTAAGTATGGAAGTTTGGGGGAAGAGGTGTTTGAATGGGTACAGCAGGGAAGGAAGGTTGTTGGTTCACTGAAAGCGGTGATGAGAAATAGGGAGGTGAGTATGGAAGATAAGAAGTCACTGCATGATAGTATTGTGATCCCTACCCTGACAGCGAGGCGTGGACTTTGCAAGAGGGGAACAAGTCAACAGTGAGAGCAGTGGAAATGAGTTACCTGTGAGGAGCATGCAGAGTGACATGGAGGGACAGGTTGACGAATGAAGAAGTGAAAGAACGTTGTGGGGTGGATGTGGCTGTGACTGAGAAACTTAGGAGAAATACACTAAGGTGGTTTGTACATGTGGAGAGAAATGGGAATGAAACTGACTAAGAGGGTGTATCTAGGTGAAGTGGAGGGAGGGAGAGGGAGGGGGAGACCGACGATGAGGTGGAGGGATGAAGTTGAGAGGTATATGAGGGAAGGGGGAGTGAGTTGGGAGGAGGGCAGTCAAATGGTGGGTGAAAGAGCTACTTGGAGGCGTTTTGCTGTAGCCACCCTTTGCAGGATTAGGGCGTCTGTCTGTCTGTCTGTCTGTCTGTCTCTCTCTCTCTCTCTCTGTATATATATATATATATATATATATATATATATGTATGTATGTATGTATATTATCGCGCTTCTGAAGCGTGTGTGTGTGTGTGTGTGTGTGTGTGTGTGTGTGTGTGTGATATTTTTTAGAACCGTCGGCCAAAGATTAATAGCAAAGGATTAGATCTAAGTTTTTGTCCACTTACACCAAACTTGATGGAAAGATAGAGAATAAGGCACCAGGGAAGGAATTTGATTCTAAGAAAAATAAGGCAAAGATCACGGCACAGGATAGGGTCAAATATCGACCCCTGTATCTGTGAACTACCTAAAGTGGTTTATATCTGATTTAGACCAACTTTGATGGACGTACTGTAAAGGGTTGACCTATTGTGTCTGAAAAAAAATAGGTCGAAGGTAAAGGGCGCAAGATAGTCAGCTTGACCAGTTCTTATCTGACTCGGACCAACTATGGGAAGTGGTTCAGGGTAGGTCAGATATAAAGAGATTTGGTTTTGAGATCAGTCAAAGGTCACAGTCTTAGGGGAAGGTCGGCTCAATATTTTTTACCCAATTTTAATCAAAATTGGTGGAAGAAATTGTGGTTCTGCGTGAATGAAATTATTCAGTTTTGAGAGGGATTGGGCAATGATCAAGGTCACAGTCTCGATTGCACCTTCTTGTTTATTTATTTATACCCGAGCTCACAATGCAATGCAAGTACTATGAATTGCTCGATGTGTGTGTGTGAACAAAATTACCCAACCAGAGTTTATCTGAATTTAAACAAACGTCATGGAGGATTGGGGGTCTCCGTCAGCCGTAAGGAATCATCGGTTTCCAGCAATGGATGACCCTGCAGGGTTGGTTACTTGCCTGCAGTTGATGAGTCCTATTGTGTATCAGATACAATGGGCTAGAGGTCAAGGTCACACTGCAAGATCATCCCCAACAATTTGTATTTGATTTGGACCAGATTTGGTTGGAGGGTTGAGGGTATGGCAAGGACAGATGAAAATTATTAGTCATAGGTCCCCGTCACAGGTCTGTGTCACTGTTCAACTTGTGTGTGATTGCATGAGCAAAGTACCCTAACTAAGACAGTTTTGTCTGATTCTGACCAAACTCGGTTGAGGGGTTGAAGGTCAGACAGGGGCTTGAGAGTTTTATAGAACACTAAGACAGAGGTTAAGGTAACACAGCAAGGTCCCTTAAAGCAGTTTTTATCTGATTTAGACAAATTTAGTGGAATGGTTCAGGATATGCAGTGATGAAGGGGGTTGACTCTAAGAACAGTCAAAGGTAAATATCACAAGGAAATGTCAACAGTTAAAGTCTCAAGACAAGGTCATCGCAAACAGTTTTGTTCTGAGTTGGACCAAACTTGTTTGGAGGATTGAGAGTCAGACAAAGAATTAAGCAATTCAGTTTTGGTAACAATTGGTCAAAGGTTAGCATCATAGGGCAAGGTCAGATTTGGGGTCCCTAGATAAACTGTTGGGCGCAGGTATTCCACTCTATATGCTCCTGCTTATTTATTTATTCATTGTTTATTGTTGAACCCTGCCAATGGAATAGGCGGGCCTACTATCACCTTTGTTTCTGAGCCTCTTAAGTTACTGTATCCCAGCATAGAACTGATTCAAAATAGACTCCCCAGAGCGACTCTCTCAATCTTCTCTGTGTCTAACAAGATGTTAGGCGATGTTTCCTGATCGTACCTCTGTTCAGGGTCTTTTGGGGGCCCTTTTAGGCCCTATTTATGTATTGTGCAACATTCAGCCTGGTGCCCATCAGCCGGGTTGCACCAGTATTGTCGCACTGTAGAGCTAGGTCTCGTGTAAATCGTGTTCAGAACCTTCAGAAGTATAATACATATAATAATACTGCATGTCACTAAAAGATATGAATGAAAAAGACAAGTAACAGTAGAGACAAATGTGAATCATTTTTTAGCTTAGAGACATCTTTTATTTATGATGGTTAGTGGGAAGAGAAGTTTGGTCAAGAAGATATATTAGGGGAAAACAGAAAAGAGTGTTATGGTACAGTTGTATGGTGAAGGTTACTTGTTGCTGTTAGTGTTTGGGTTAAACATTTTTGTTACCTTATTTCTATATCCCCGGCATACCTACTAAGGATAGGCCTTATTTCTCACCCACTGTAGTTCGAGCATTCATGCTTGGGAGGCCCTGTGAGTTAGGACTGGTGATTAATCCAGTATCTTCGTTTTGACTAGGTGGAGGTTAGTTTTTTTCAGGAAAACTTCAGAATTTGCATAGGGATGTGAATGTTAATTCTCCCTTAGTTATGTAGTTGGTGATCAACTCATGGGATGTTAGTGTATGGCTTGAAATTCTACAGCTTTTTTGATGTTTTATATTTCCTTGGATGCTAATGACACGTGATTTAATTCTGCCCAGTGTTACCAGTGTGAATTTGTTTATTTTGACTTTATTTTCCAAGTCTTCTCATAGTTTTCCAGTCTGATCGTCTCGCTCTGAACAAGCTGGCCATGTTGGGCTAATGTACCATATGCCACTACTGTTTACGTTGCGTCATTGGCATAGCAGATGTTGAGGGACTGTGGGGTGGTGGGTGGGGGCATGTCCCGTGTGAATGTAATAAATAAGACTGGACTTAACACCAGCCCTTGAGACACCCCATTGTGGAGTAGAAAAATTAGAGGATTTGTTATTGTTTATTGTGACATTGGCTATATGATTTTCTAGGAAGTTGCATAACAACTCTGCTGCTTCAGTCATACTTAGTTGTCGTACTTTATACTGTAATGGCCTTAAGTATATCCTTTCGTATTGCGGTGCACGTTATACTACGGCCTTTTGCCACTACATTTTTTTCTTTGGCTGTAGTTGTTGCTGATTTTGTGTATCTGTTTTGTCTGAATCCATATTGATTGGGATTGTAAAGATTATAACCCTCTAAGTTCCATCAGAGCCGGAGATTTATTATTCTTTCAAAGTAATTTCTCTGGGACTTCTAGCCGGGAGACTGAGCAGTAGTTTTGTGAATCGGTTCATGTTTTTCCTGTTTTAGGCATCATTTATTTAGATCCCTCTCTATATTTTGTTGGAAAGCATCCAGTGTTTACATTGCATTGTATACCTGTATGTATAGCATGTATTTAAGTCCTTTTGGCGGTAGCATGTTGATTTTTTTTTTTTTTTTATGTTTCTGGCTTTTCCCAGGAGCTGCATTTCTCGTGTTTACGCCTGCCAATAAAAGTTGGAGTACGTTTTGTATTCACCTCTGTTTGTTTGTTCATAAGAAGTCTCAAAAAGTTATTGATGGATTTCAGTGAAATTTTGTGGATATCTGGGTCAATGACCAAGGAAGTGTTCATTAAATTTTGTTGGTGAATTCAAATCACTGTTCAAGATTTTTTTTTTTTTTTTTGTCTGTCCACTAGATATCTCAAAAAGTTATTAATGTATTTTAATTAATTTTTCTGGATATGTAAGTCATGAGCCAAAGAATAGTTGACTAAATTTAGGTGGTGATCTGGGTTGTCTGGTACAGGCGTTGAAGGAGGTGTGCATTCTCTAAATGCTGTCTTTCATAATAAATGAAGCTGTGCATAGTTCAGCTGCATCTGTTTGCCTAGACAAGTCGTAAATCATGGGAGAGCCTGTTCAAGTTTATATGGAGGTGTAGAGTGGTCCTGGGTTTATAGCTGGTAACGAGGCATCTCTCGTTAGTGTGGTTGTAAGTTACATTGTCCTCTGGTGTAATCTGAAACACTTCCTTTCTTACAAGTATTCAAAAGTTTACAAGTGATGTTATAGTCATTATCTGTTTTCTGACCATCTTTTCTTACTTTATTTGTTTTCTGGGGTTAACATGTAAAAGTTCAATGCCCTCTCAGAAGGATTTTGGATCTTTGTATTTGTCTGCTACTTTCGTGATAGTGTTCTGTCAGTGTATTTCTTGTTGTTTTGCTGTTCTCATGGAGTGTTTGCTGTAACTGGCGTGGCAGCATTCCTGGTATAGTTCAAATGTCCATCCGTGTTTGCTGGTTTATGTTCTTATGTTGCTAAACCTATGTTTGGCGCCTGTCATCATGCAGTCAGGTGGAGGATATGACAGTGTTTTATGGAAGGAGAGGGGGATGGCTTGAGCTTGAGCCGGTTTTACTGTTTTTTACTTGGCATCTAGAGCTGTGTCTGTTTCCTCTGATTGTTTCACTTCTAGGTTGAGGTCTGGTAAGTTGGTATTCAATATTTGTTTATATACTGTAGTTCCCAGTTTCCTTATTTGGTATCATGATATTTTGGTTTGGGGACAACAGTTGGCACTGCATATAGTAAAGATAAATTTGTAAAATGCAAGTAGGAAGGAGCCAAAGGCTAGAAGCCAGCAAGATTGTTCCTTCCAAAAAAATATAAAAACAAGTCAACATAGAGCCAACTTCAAGATCCGTTAATTTCGAGATGTATAAGCACGCTGCGTTTCAAAGACTGGAGGTCATAGACAGTAAGAAATACAAACAAAGGAAGACAGTTCTTGAGTTGACCTGTTGCATACATGAAGGAGTGGCAGTGACAGGTAACTCTTGCATTAGACAGTTGAACAGAAAAGAGATTAAGGTTTGCTTCTGGATGGGTGCTACACACCCGCTATAAAGGTGGAGCAAGCAGATGCTAAAGAGGAGCAGTGATCATTAAAGTATCAGTAGAAAAGAGAAAAAGGTGCAACAGCGATGCAAAGATACAGAGGTTGAAGGTAACCAGTAAGAGGAGGAGAGTTAATGACACAAAAAGCCTTTGCTTCCACCATGCTGAGAAGAGCTGTATGTGGAGAGCCTCCCCATTAATGAGAGTTGTACTCTGCACAGGGCCAAGTAAAACCACTGTATAAAGTCATCAAACTGTGCAAGCGTAAAGATGGCATAGAGTCAGCATAGCACAACTACTCTCTTTGAAGAAGATTTTACAGGAGAGGTTATATGATCTTTCCAAGATTAATCCCAAGAGAATGAAACCCCAGGTATGTTCAAAGATGATGCAGTATTGACTTGGATATTGTGAAAAAGTAGATGATACTACTGTGGTATATTCTGACGGGGCAAGAGATGTAAAGACTACGTTTTTGATGCCCTAAAATCAGCAGGGTTACTCCTACCCCAGTCAGACATATGAGCTAAGCCAGGCATTAACTGTGCTATAAACTTATTCCTTGTTTGTTGAAGTAACTGCCGAGATCGACATTGAGGGAAGCGAATGGAAAGGTGAAGGGTGGAGTCATCAGTGTACGAGTGGGTAGGGTTAGATGTACAGCTTAGGTCACTGAGGAATAGAAGGAAGAGAGTTGGTGATAGAACAGAACCCTGATGAACACCACTGTTGATAGCTTTAAGAGAAGAATAGTGGGTGTCTGCAACAGCAGCTATAGAACGACCAGAAAGGAAGCTAGAGATGAAGGCACAGATAGAAGGATAGAAACTGAAAGAAGGCAATCTGAAAATGGAAGATGTATGCCTGACTCAATTGAAATTGGTAAATGGAGGCTACTGGTGAATGGACCCTGGGCTGTGGGAATGTTGTGTTGTTTTTTTCCGTTTATAATGATAACATCAGGTGGTAAGTGGCGTGTGCCCAGTAAAAGTTTGGAAGAAAGGTTCGCCATGTTGCTTTCCATAGAGCTATATTAATTTTATGACATTTTTCCTGGTGCTGTTTGTTGTTGAGTGTCCTACACTTGTGTGCCTAGCATTAAGGTCGCCGATAATATACATTGGTTCAGGCATTCTTAATATCTTATAGTAGCCTGGAATCATCATTTTGCCCTCCCTTCAGGGCGTGTATGAGGTGGCAAGGTTAATGAGTCCCAGTGACTCATGACTTTGAGTGAGATTGTGTCTGAGTAATCAAAATTGTCATTTATCTTATGCTGAATAGACTTCATGATCGGTATGGCCTATGCAATTTTGTTGATAGCAAGTGTAACTTGGGATTCTTAACAAGTGGTCATTGGACAGACCGTGACGTTATGTATGATAACGTCCAGCTGCTCATGCATGTATGTACACATGAGTTCAGAATGTTTAATTTTGCTGTAATGTACACTATGTTGAATCACCAGTGTATTTACATACTGTGTAAATATCTTGTAGGATTTTGCCTTAGTCATTCCAGTACCAAAAGGTAAGACTGTCAACAGATAGGCTATTACTACCTCGACGTTATCTGTCGTTTTTGTGATGCAGTTCGGTGGATGAGACCAAACCTTTGGAAAGCGGCAAGCTGGAAGCTGCACCATGACGACACCTCTGCCCATTCTTCTCAACTGATCCAGAAATTTTTGGTCAAGCACAACACCCCACAGATCCGGCAGGCTCCCTACTCACCAGACATAGTCCCATGCAACTTTTGGTTATTCCCCAAGCTCAAAACTCTGCTGAAGGGTTCCCAGTTTGAGATGAGAGAAGAGATCATGACGAATGCGATAAGGCACCTGCAGGAGATACTGAATCCGACTTTGAAAAATCTTTCAGGCAGTGGAAAGAATGGTGGACTGCATGTGCCAAGTCAGAAGGTACCTACTTTGAGGGGGATTAGTGTCCTAGTTCAACTGGTTAGCTATTTATTTTTTAAGAGCCTAAGGTCGGATACTTTCTCAAGAGACTTCGTATGAGCTGTTTGGAATTAGTTAAGTTCCTACATTCCATTTTCTAGTTTCATCGTATAATTAGAGTTATAACAGAAAATGTGTGGGGGTAACTAATATTTATAATACAAGACTTCAAATCCTCAGTATAAGTGGTTAGCTGGAATGTCCAGTCCATCGTTTAAGGGTTTGTAACAGAGCGAGTGAGGAGAGATTTCTAGGTGTATATGTGGAACACGAATGCTACATCCGTATCTGTGACTTCAGGTGCATGATTGGGAATGTTTATTTCCTGAAAGAGATCAGAGAGAGTAGAGAGGAGAGTTCCTGGTCTACATCTGTCATTAACCCAGTGCACATGCGGTCACTGTTGCTGTCAAAATTTGTGTCTCCTGTGGGTAATAATGGTTGTGTTCTGACCCTTATTGACCCATTTTCAGTATGTCATGTTCAGGTTCATTTTGTTGGTGTTCATGCTAGCATATTTTGCCTTGACAGCCTGCTTCATTAAGGGGCATTACATAGCCACTCATAAATGCTGACCTCCTCGTAATAGACAGTGAGGGGTTGTTCCTGGTGCAGTCTCACCATATGTACCCCTCCTCATTACAAACTGAGCAAATCTTGTACTCACTTGGGGGGGGGGGGGGAATGCCGTGGGGCGCTTAGTCCCGCTTGACCTCAGACTGCATCCATGAGGGTCCCCCCCTGTGCAGGTGACTCTCACTCTTCACCCTAAGTATCTCTTGATATTAATAATCAACCTGCTCCAGCCATGAGTTCCATGGCCTTCCACTTAGCCTCCTCCACCCTGGGTTAACTCTCTCAGAGATCACCCTGTGGGCAGAGTCAGCCTCAGGAAAATGGGCCATGTGCCATAAAACTGAGGTTGGCACTGATGAATTATATGGATAACAGGCCTCAATTCAGTCTCATTACATTCCCAGTCATACCAGTGATATCCCATGGTCGTGTGAATGGAGTTAGTACCAATGGAGTCAACTCACCATTTCATGTCATCGTTTAGTTTCCATTTCTCACAGCTATAAGTAAGACAGGCAGCACCAGTGCCTGGAGGATGCAAATTTTCGTTCTTATACATAAATAACTGCAACGTCCAACACTCGAGTTGAGTGAATTCATAGCCCTGTAGGTCAGGCTAATGAGATCAGAAACCTTATTTTCTGACCTACCATTGTTATTTACCCCACTAAGGACAGACTGAACTGTTTCATCCAACAAGCCACCAAATGTCTGGACCTTGGTCTTAGCCCAGGTGACCTTAAATCCAAATGGCTTCACATTTTTATTTATTCTTAGAGGACATTCAGTAGTATCTCCGGTGACTCCACTAAGAAAACTGCATCTTCAGCAAAGTCAAAGTTAGTAACCCTGAAATTACCAATTGATACTCCACGGTGACTTCAACTCAAAGCCCAGCCAAGTACCCAATCCATGCACATGCTGAAAAACGTTGGAGCAAGGACACATCCCTGTCTTACTCCTGTACTTATTGGAAAGAAGTGGGAGTTTCCTAGCACTCTTAGTATTTGAATACAAGCTAACAGTCAGCTGGATTATCCCTGCAGGGATCCCATGGAGTTGCAGGGGTTCCCATAGTATCTCCCAGTTTACTGAGTCAGACTCCTTCTTGAAATTCACATAGTCTTGGACATGAAGCTGGCTTATTCAAGCCTCTGAAACTTAAGAAAATGGTCCCGGTTATGCACTGGGAGAATGTATGCAAGAACCTTGTCTAACACACTGAACATAGTAACAGCACGGTAGTTACTAGTCATGCTCGTCTCCATTCCCTTTCCAGATAGGGGTGACCAAACCCCTTGTCCAGTCAGGAGGAATTATACCAGTCTGCCAAAGTGTTTCAATGGCTGCATGTAATGCCCTGATCATGGCTTCACCTCCAGCTCTGATCAGTTCCACTGGGATGCCACAAACACCAGCTGCTTTACCACTTGTCAGCCTATCCACTACCATCTTGATTTCCTTTAGAGAAGGCATGGTATCATGAAGTAGTAGGAGAGCAGTCAATGGTTGTACACCAGCTGATGGAAGTTCTCCACTGGGAGGTTCAGCATATACAACTGCTCAAGTTACTGATCCCAGCAAGCCCTGAACTTACTCTCCCTCGTCACGAGCCACCCATTTGCTGTCTAAGCAAGTAACCTTAGGGACATGTATAACTGGGTCTATAAATGCCCACATTGCCCAGAGGCAAAGTGTGGATCCTCTGTTTGGCTCGGTGGTAACATGCGCATGTGAGGAATGTGAGGGTCTGAGATTGACTTTCAGTCAAACCAGTGATTAATTTGTTAAGTTTCGTTTCGGTTATTACATTGGTTGGCAGCGGTGTGGGATGTGAGGCGAGGCTTGGTTGGCAATTTGATTTGATGTTGTTGCATGGTGAGCTGGCAGCATGCTTGTACTTACATCCCGGGGATGAGCTGTTCGGTATGGTCTGCAGCATCCCCAATGGTGGCCTCTGATGCTATGCTACTGTGTGTTTGAAACACAAAATTAATCACCAAGGGGAGAAAAGAGGGGTATAATGGGGTCTGTAAATGCCTGTTTTGCCCAGAGGTAAAGTGGGGATCCTCTGTTTGGCTCAGTGGTAACGAGTGCGTGTGTGGAGCATGAAGGCCTGAGATTGAACCTCAGTTAAACCATTGATTAATTTGTTAAGTTTCATTTTGGCTATTACACACGTCTGGAGTGGAGCTTCTTGAGGGCATGGAAAGCAGGTCGTAGACCATTTGCATAAAAACGGACTTCCACCATAGCAATTTCCTTAACGTACCTCTCCTTGCCCCGTCTCAGCAAAACTTGTGCCTTCGAGACAGACATCTGCGCTGGCATTGGTAGGGTTTTTTTCTACATCAATGAATTTGAAGCATACTGTTAGAGGTATGTATTACTCATGCTTTAACTGATGGAGGTGAGTTGCTTAGGTAGTAGTCATTAAGTCCTTCTTTGCAAGCTCCGTTTGCTGTTTCAGTGGTGGTACACTGAACCTTGAAAGTATTTGACTTGAGGAAACGAGTCACCTTAATGACCTCTGCCCATGTCTGTGGCCTATGAATTCCTTCTTTATTGTACGCTTTGTCTTATCTGTCCATTTCCATGTTGCTCTTTTGCTACCACTGCCAATGTAGTTGGAGGAGGTTATGTATTCACCACTTTATCTGTTTGTTGCTTGGTAGAATCTTTTGTCTTTGTTGCTTGCCGGAATCGAAAAATTCGGCAAGCATGTTGGTCAGTGCCGTATGTTTCTCTGTTTGTTTGTCTGCGCTCATCAGGTCACAATATTATGCTAGTCGTTATGAAAAAAAAAAAATCAGAAGGTAGATATCCATAAACTCTGGAAGCCTATTGTTTTTCATCAAAGTCAGCCAAAGGCCCTGGGCTGGGCTGGGGGTTGAAACCAATCATTGGCCGTGGATCCAGAAATCGTCGGGACCCAGTGGCCAGCCTCGGCACCGTTTTTCAAATTTCGAAAATCGATTTTTCTTTTTTCTTACTAAATTGAAGAGAAACATCTGGCGCACCTGGCAATGCAGTTTTTAGCTTCTTAAACCTATCCTGTGTTTCACAATAAAGCGCGAAGTTTTTCGCCAAATGGCTGCCTGCACATCGGTGAAAACTAAGCAGAGGAGTGAAAAAACATTGCACTAAGAATGTCTATACTTTCACAAAAAAAAAAAAAAAAAAAAAAGAGGGAAATGGTTTATCGACTGCATATTTGGTATGCAGATTCCAATCCACCCCATCCAGCAAGTGCTTTACCTCTGGCAGTTTCATTGGTTTGTCCACAACATATCTAAAAAATAAAAATAATAATAATAATAATAATGGATTTCAATCTCTCTTGTGGATATGTGGATTATGGGCTAAGAAGTTTATTAAATTTTGGTGGTGATCTGAGTTTGAATCCCGGTTCAAGGCTTTTTTTTTTTTTTTTTTTTTTTTTTTTTTTTTTTTGTCTGCAAGATATCTCAAAACGTTATCGATGGATTTCAATAATATTTTGTGGATATTCGGGACACTGGCCAAGGAAGAGTTGATTAAAAATTGGTGGTGATCTTACCTGTTTGTTGTTGGTGCTCTCTGAATGCAATATTCATGTTATAACTGAATTGCAGCATTGCAAGTCAGATGAGGTTTAGACTTCATAGCCTGATTCACTTAGCAGGTCAAGGATGTTTTGTTGAAAGGGACTATCATGATGATGTATAAGATGAATCCACCAAAGCTTCATCTGGTGCCAACAATGCGGATATTTTTGTCACCAAGCAGTTGCAGGATTATATGGTTTACTGCAAGGAACTCTTCATCGTCCTTGTATTTACACCACTTTCATTCCCTGGAGGTTCATGATGTTGGTGTTTGGAATACGTAACTATGGCCTTAGTTTAGCCCCTTGCAGATTCTACACCAGCAAGAAAGAGGGATGGAGCTAATGTGCTCCCTGCACCGTGAGTGAAGGTTTTAAAGACCACATGGGCTGCTCACCTCACGATGTACTGTAGTGTATTAAAGAAAGGGAAGAGAGGAAGAACCGTGCCGTGGGTAGGGTTGTGAAGAAGTGAAGAAATGTATGGTTAAGCCAGGTTAACCTTTACTTCTACCGCATGGACCCTGGATAGAGCGAGTGAGGTGCATGTCTGACCCCCTGTTGTTGCCCCAGACAAGTCCTGGAGACGTCTGGTATCAGGCATGCTACCGTTGTACAACCCTTTGCCTGAATACGGTACTTGCAGTGTCTTTACAGACTGCGGGAGGGGTGTTTGTGGCCCTTCGTCCTCCCGCTATCTTCACCCGCATCTTTCACAGTAGTGACTGACGTGTAGTTTAGTCTTGCTGTGTAGAGGGTCTGGCAAATAAAGTGAATGATGTTGCAGTTGGCATATAGGCAGCACTTCTGAACCAGATGCATTACATCCCTAATAAATAAACTTCATATCACTTAAGGACATATTCATTGTCCGTAGGTATGACATTTAAACACTAAACTGAAAAACTGGTCAGCCTTTCACTGTTTTCCTAGTGTAGCTACATGCATCATCATAGTTATCCGTTTAATCCAATCAGCCTCTTCATCTCTGAGGCCTGTGTGTCTACACATACTCGGGACTATGCATAGCTGAGGTGGGATGATTCCATTTTTTTTTTTTATCAGTCCTATGAAGCAAGATGGTGCAGTTTTCAGAAATATGCCATATACTCCTGCCAGATATTCAGAATGTGTGTATGTGTGTGTGTGTGTGTGTGTGTATGTGTGTGTGTGTGTGTGTGTGTGTGTGTGTGTGTGTGTGTGTGTGTGTGTGTGTGTGTGTGTGTGTTCACGCGTGCTTTAACTCCTCTTAAGCAGTTTGATGAACGTGGATGAAACTTCCCAGGTGAGTTGATCAGGTTCCTGGGAAGGTTTTCCGCTATATACGGTACAATTTTCCCTTCATGATTTTTAGGGGATGACAGCCCCCCTAGCCAGACTAATAGTTTTAAGAAACAGTGAAGGGAGACCAGATATGGCTTTGATATCTAAGTACCTCTTGCACACTGGATTCACATCTGCAATGCCTACGGTATTTGGGGATCTTGCTCCCCCCCAGTGATTCCTGGGGGTTCAGCCCCCTCTCTATATTAAAAACGATCAGAAATAGGGAAAAGTGAGCAGATGGATTTCAGTGAAACTTTTCAGGTCAGTTCATCAAGTTACTTGATAATGTCCTCCACTATATAAAATTTTCCACCATTATTTTTAGTAAGAGAGAATAAGAAGTGAGTGGATGAGGAGTTCGGAAGGAATTTGAGTGTAAAGTGGAGGGAATGTAACAAAATGTTTTTGAAGGAAGTTAAGAGGGTAAGACAGGTGATGAAGAAGGTAATATGGGAGTGAAAGATAAAAATGGCAGATTGCTGGTGAAGGAGAAACAGTGAGCAGGTGAAGAGAACAATTTAAAGAGTTAGTGAACATCGAGAATGAAAATAACGCAAGTATAAGTGGCTGGGGAATGCCTGGGAGGAGGAGGGAGATGAGAAGCAAGGAAGAAATCAGTAGGATGGAAGCAGTGGAAGCAATGAAGAAAGTCAAAATGGGGAAAGCCCCAGGAATTGATGATGTATGTGGTGAAATGCTGAAGCACGGAGGAGAGATAGTAGCTGAATGGATATGGAAGATGTGCATATTGATCTGGGAGGATTGGAAGTCCGGTATAATTATTACCCTGTACAATGGGAAAGGGGAAAAAGAAGTGTGTGGTAGTCATAGGGACATTTTATTGTGTAATAGGAAAATTATATGGTAGGATACTTATTGAAAGAGTTAGGGAAATAACAGAGGAAATGGCCTAGTCTGAGAAGAACAGGTATGTTTCAGGAAGGGAGGAGGCTGTGTAGATCAGATATTCATCCTAAGGTGTTTAGTTGAGAAGTGTCTAGGGAGGGGAAAGAAGTTGTATCCTGCCTTCATGGATTTGGAGAAAGCATATGACAGAGTGAATAGAAAAGGAATGTGGAAAATATTAAAAATACATGGAGTGAATGGAAAGCTGTTGAGTACTGTTGTGAAGAGTATGTATGAGGGCACTAGGGATGTAGTGTGTGTGGATGATGAACTGAGTTTATCCATCTGAATGTTGGATTGAAATAAGGATGTGTCGTGAGAGAAGATGGGTATAAGTTGGAGAGAGGCAGCGAAATGGCAGGGGACAGAGTAAAATGGAGGCGATTTGTTGTGGTCACCTCTTATGGGATTGAGGCGTCTGGCTATAGATCGATAGGTAGATAGATTTCTAGGGCGGTCAGTCCCCTCCACACATGATACAAAATAGGGGAAGGAGAACAGTTATGGGTTTGATGTCTTAATACATGTTGTACAGCTGACTCTCATCTGTAATATCGTAGCATCCGTAATACGATATTTGGGAAGCGTGACTCCACCCCCAGTGATTCTTGGAGGGTCAATCCCCTTCCCAGAAATAAAAAGTCAGAAAAATGGGAAATATTTGAAAGAAATTTTTGAACAAAATTTCCCAGGCTAGTTCGTCTGGTTAATCCAAAGATTTTTCATTATATACAATTTTCCAACCCTGACTTTTAGCGGGTTCAGCCCTCTCTCTCACGTAATGAAAAATCGCGAAAGGAGTGCAGATATGGCTCTAACATCTAAGTACATGTTATACAGTGCATTTTCATTTGTAATACGATATTTGGAGAGGGTAAACTCCCAGTGATTCGTGTTGGGGTCAGCTCCTTCGCCCCAAAAAAGAGAAAAAATTGATCAGGAATAACGGAAAGTGAGACTTGGATTTCAACGAAATCGGCATACATATCACAGGATTAGGTATGCAGTCTCATGCTTTGTCTTAATGCACAAGAAGAAACTGCGCATCAATATTTGAGGAGCATGACCCCCCATGATTCTTGAGGTGGTCAGCCTCAACTAAAACTTTTAAAAAATCAGAAATATGAGAAAGGTATTATGTGTGAAGCCTCCCAGGTGACTTCCTCTGGTTCTTACTCCGAAGGTTTTTCATGATGGCTGGATGAATCACTCTTCCATGATAATCAAAGACGGTAAATAAAACCCACACTTGCAGACGAAGAATATATTTACCAAACAGTTTTGGTGGACACTGCCACCATCTTCAGTGGCCAGGATAGAGAGAGAGAATAACATGTTGACAATACATCCACCTTTTACTATTTCTAATAATTTTTAATGTGCTGAAGAGGTTGACCCACTAAAAATTATGTTTTTGAAAACTGTATATAGTGGAAGACCTTCTCAGTAACCAAACGAACTCACGTGGAGAATGTCATTTATGTATTTCCCCTATTTTTGGTCATTTTTATTCTTGATAGGAGACTGACCTCCCTACGAATCATTACAATCCACCCCGCCTCACCTCACCATTACCCCACCCTCCCATAGAGACGCTCATAAAAAGGAGCTCTTGTTTTGTCAACAGGTCATTCCTTCTCTCTGTCTTGACCACTGAAAATGGTCGCCGTATCCACCGAAACTGTTTGGTAAATAAATTCTCCGTATACAAGTTTGGGTTTTATTTACCGTTTTCCATGATTTTCAGGGTTGTAGCCCCCTAAAGAAATTTAAAATTCTCACTACCGTGAAAGGAGAATTAAGACATTAGTGCCTGCATGCCCTTATAACCGCTATAGGCCAAATACGTACACAAGAGCACGTGATGATATCACCAGAAACAATAATGACAATCCAAGCCCCATCACTCACCAAGGAGAGAGAGAGAGAGAATAAAAACCAGGAGAGATGGACAGAAAGAGACGAGAAATAAACGGTAAGGAGAGAAGTATAAGAAATAAAAAAAAAGAACAAGTGAATGTTACACAAAAGCGGAGGAGGAGAACGATGGTTAGTGAGAAACAGAGAGAGAGAGAAAAAAAAAATAAATAAATAAAAACAAGAGTAGGTGAATTTCAGACAAAAGTGGAGGAGGAGAACGATGGGTAGTGAGAAACAAGAGACAGACAGACAGACAGAGAATCAGTCAGAAATGATGGGTAGAACCTGGCACGGAAAAAAAGACGATTTTATAAGTAGTGCGAGAACACCCTTGAAATTAGCCTTCAAGAAAAAAAAAAGTAACGAACCCCATCATTACAATGCCGTCCTTCTTTGATTTTCGCTATGTTCAGACAATTTCAGTTATTTTAGGAGGGTCTTTTTCAGCTGCATTGGTGGGATAAAGACTTCATTAAACCTTCTGGTTTGAGAAGTCCTATATTATGTAAAATCGTCGTAAGGTAGCCAGAACAGCACACAAAGAGGTCCTGTAGAGAATTAGCATAGGACAATTAGGACACACACACTTGGGAGAGAGAGGAACGGGGAGATGGAGGGAGGGAGGGAAGGAAGAAAAAATTTTTGGTGAAAGAGGGTAATAAAAAAGGTGGAAGGACAAGATGAAGACTGCGAATGAAACAGAAGGAAAGAAGCAAGAAAGAGGGAGACGGACGAATGAAAAGAAGAGAGAGGGGGATGAAATGAAGGAAGAAAAAGAAAGATGTAGAGGGCAGGAGGTAGAGGTGGAAGAATGGAAGGAACAAAGAAGGGGAGCAAGGTTGATAGAAAGAGAGATAGAAAAGATGCAAGTGGAAATAAAGAAAGATTAAAGAGAAGGAAGTAGAAAAAAGAAAGGAGAAAGTATAGGGAGAAACAAGCCTAAAGGTAAAGAAAAGGAGCAAGAAATGAGAGAGAGAGAGAGAGAGAGAGAGAGAGAGAGATGAAAGGAAGGGATCCTATAGAAATCAGGTGAATGGTGGAGGAGTGTAGTTGGCAGTGGACATATCTATCTATCCATATATATTTATGTAGTTATCTATCTATCTGCATATATATATATATATATATATATATATATATATATATATATATATATATATATATATATACATACAGTATATATATAATATTTCTGTGTGTGCGTGTGAGTGTGTGTGTATAGGCTTTCGCTAACGCATGCTTTTGTATGTGTGTGTGTGTGTGTGTGTGAGAGAGAGAGAGGGGGGGGGGAGGGAGGGAGATCGCCTTAATTGCCTGTCTTCACATAAGTCTCCATATTTTCCTTTTTCCTTCCTATCTTAACAAGCCATTGCCAGGTCCCTCCACTCCGTTTCAGGATAGCGGAAACCTCCACCACAATAATTTATCATGTTCTCGTATAAAGCATCTGAAAAATACATAGCAAAGCTGACACTGGTGAATGTTATAATCTTTTAGTTTTCTCAGGGTATTAGGACAAGAAACATTTCTCATTTTTTCCTGCATCATTTCTGCTCATTATTCCTTGACAGCAATGGCTCCTTTCCTGTGGTGTATTCTGCTTACTGCCTGCCTATCTGTCTATGGTGAAACACATAATCCCGGAAGGGGTGACCATACACGTATCTCCTCCATATCCCCTTGTCTTCCACCATCAGGCTGTTCGCTGATTCACACCACTGTCACTCATATATCTCCCCATCTTTCAGTCTCATCCTTGGTCTCTCCTTCACCCTTTTTCCTTCCAACTCATTCACACACACTTCCTTAGTCAGTCTGTCATTCTTCATTTTGTGCCCATGTTTAAACCATCTCAAGGCACTTTTGGTAACGTTTGCTGCGCCAGATAATAGTTCTGCGCTTAAACGTCCATTTGTATGAGCGGGTTAGATGGTCTTCGTAAACCCCTTCAGAGTAATGACGTAAATTTTTGTTTCTTCCACGGGGAGATTTCACCTTAAGAGAGATACCATATGGTGAGAAGGGTAAAGACTCTTACTATTAGCCTAAGCCTCAAAGTACAGTGACAGCTTATTCATTTTATTTTTCTACTGCGGGACAAGTTTGTTCTGTCTGAGGGAGCCCTCGTGGTTAAGGGGGTAAAGTGAAAGGACTGGCGAAGAATGTTCTTGAGTTTTTAGTGGTAGGGCTGTGTCACTGATGCATTGTCTTTCATCTAATTATTCACTGCAATAATAGGCTATGCAAAAATACATTGATTCGGGATACGTTATTGATGCCTTCTCTTTCATACGGTCATTTCATTAAAGAACGTAGAAGGTAAATATTATATGGCATAGACAGAAGCAAATTGGTAAAGACATGCTAGGGTCATGTTATTGATTGCTATTTCAACACAGAATATACAAATAATGTACCAGAGAATATTATCGTTCCATATGCAAATATACACTTGTAAATAAGATGAGCTGATGAATCTGCTGATGTCACAAGAATACGGATCTTTGCCTTCTGCCTTTGTCTGCTATTCTGCTATACTGTGCCTCTCATTTCATTCTTTCTTTTCTCTCTCTCTCTCTCTCTCTCTCTCTCTCTCTCTCTCTCTCTCTCTCTATATATATATATATATATATATATATTCATACATATATCTATATCTATATATATATCTATATCTTTATATATATGTATGTATGTATTTATGTAATTTCTTCAATTTATGTATGTATGCCGTCACTGGCCTCAATATTAAAAAGGCATATGGGCCTGATGGGGTCCCTCCTGTTGTCCTAGAGAACTGTGCTTCTGTGTTTACACCCTGCCTAGGTAAACTCTTTAACCTTTGTCTGTCAACTTGTATCCTTCCTTCTTGCTGGAAGTTTGCTCTCATTCAGCTTGTTCCAAAGAAGGGTGACCATTCCCAGCCCTCTAACTATCGTCTAGTTGCTTTAACATCCTATATTTCAAAAGTTTTTGAATCTGTTCTCAACAACAACAAAAAAAAAATACTAAAGCACCTTTCCTCTCATCACAACCTCCTTTCCGATCATCAGTATGGGTTCCGCCGGAAACGCCCCAATGGCGATCCTCTCACCTACCTTTCGAACTCCTTTCGGGACTTTTTCGAAAGCTATGCCACTGCACATAACATCTCAAAGGCTTTCGATCGAATCTGGCATAAATAATTACTTTCCAAATTACCCTGCCTCGATCCCTCTATTCGTACCTTCATCTCTAACTTCCTAAATAGTTGTTCTATAGCTGCTGTTGTAGTCGGCCACCGTTCTTCTCCTAGAGCTATCGATAGTGGTGTTCCTCAGGGTTCCGTCCTACCACGAACTATCTTCCTTCTATTCATTAATGACCTAAGCTGTACATCTAACCCTATCCTCTCATACACTGATGACTGCACTCTTCACTACATTCGCATCCGGCGGCATCCGTCTCAACCGTTACTTCAACAAACAAGGGATGAGGCTAATGTCTGACTTGGCTCAAAGTACTGATTGGAGTAAATGTAATCCTATAAAAACTCAACCTTACATCTTTCAACCAGTCAAAATCTTCCGCAGAAGCATCCTCTAATTTTTAACAATATCCAAATCAATCTCGCATCATCTTTAAACATACCTGGGGCTTCATTCTCTCGGGATCCTTCTTGGAAAGATTATATTACCTCTCATGTAAAATCTGTTTCTAAGGGATTAAGTGTGCTAAGCCGACTTCGTGCTTTCATTACCCCTGCACAATTATTGACTTTATAAACTGGTTTTATTTGCCCCTGTGTAGAGTACAACTTTTCACAGGGGGAGGCTTCCCATATACAGCTCTTCCCAGCAAGGAGGAATCAAAGGATTTTTTTCTCATTAATTATCCTTCTCTTACAGGCTCCCTTCAGTCTCCGTCTCCTCTCTGCACTGTAGCATCTTTGTCTCTTTTCTGTCGCCATTTCAATGGTCACTGCTCCTCTGAACTGTCTGCTTGCATCCCTCCACCCTATGGCGGGCGCGTAGCACCCGTCTAGCAACAAACTCTCATCTCTTTTACTGTCCAACTCTCTAAAGCAAGAGCTAACTGTTACTCCCAGTCCTTCATATATGCAACAGGTTAACTCTGGAACTATCGTCTTCTGTATTTCCCACTGCCTATGACCTCCAGTCTTTCAAACGCAGTGCGTCCAGGCATCTCGAAATGAACGGATCTTGAATTTGGCCCACTGTTATTATTTATGTTTTTTCTCGGATAGAACAATCTTCTGGGTTTCCTGCCTTTGGCTCCTTCTTCCTTGCATTTTATTATATATATATATATATATATATATATATATCATCCAATCCTACATTGCCCCATGAGGAGCGTAGGAGCCCGGGGCTAGGCAGTTGGTCCCGACATTTAAAATGAGAGTGACCAGCCTCACTCATCCCTGAGTGGCATTACATGAGCAATCAACCCCAACCATCCCTTGGATATAAACCTTCACCAACTGAATCCGAGTGGAGCGCAATAATTACCGACTAAATCACCTGGTGCTAAAATTTGGTTATATGGTTACCGCCCAGCGCAGTAAATGGTTTCCTGGTGCACAGGAAACCATTTGGCTTGTCACTCAGTGCAGAGTCACCCACAGGCTGAAGGAAGTGGAAAGAATGAAGGAAAGAAAGACAGAAGAGGGAGTGTAAAGTCACCCTTAGGCATAAGGACAAGGAAAGAATGAAAGAAAGAATGACAAGAGAAGGAAAGAAGGATGGAGGGGAAAGGGCAGACATCCGAGAGCAGCACTACATCGAGTGAGTGGATGGTGAGCGCCCCCACCTACCACAATATATACAGTATATATATATAGATAGATAGATTTATACAGTATAGATAGATACATAGATTTATAGAGATTTATATATAGATAGATAGATATATTGATAGATAGATGGATATATATATATATATATATGGATTTATATAGATTTATCTATCTATCTATCTATCTATAGCTATCTGTCTGTATATATATATATATAGATAGATACATAGATTTATATATACAGTATATATATATATATATATAGTGCTTGCCCGCAAAAATTTGCGGCATAACTAAATTCCTATCCACCACAAAATGTTTACCAATGCCATTTTCTTTGTTTCCACACCGTTACTGGGCCCTCATTGACCAATTCTGACCCAAAAGTCAAGAAAATGATTTTCGCACATTTTTGCTTATCACGATTTCCGACGATTTCACGTGGTCGCATCGTGCACGATCGCCTTTTTTTTTTTGGCTCTAATTTTTCTTGGACTTACCCCAACCTATTGAAAAAAGAATTTGGTCGATATCTATTACCGTTTTCGCGAAAGAAATTATCAAGTAGACAGCTCTCTGAGATCGCATACCTCCGCCAACGCCTAGACCAGGCAGATCAGATCACCACCAAAATATAATCAACTCTTCCTTGTCCCATGACCTATATATCCACAAAATATAATTAAAATCCTTCAACTACTTTTTTTTTAAATTTCTTGTTTACAATTTTTAAAAAATACAAAACAAAAAAATCCTGGATCCGCATGTGGATCGGGATCCACCTCAAAATCTAATCAACATTTCCTTGGCAATGGACTGCCCTTCCAGGTAATTTCATCAAAATTTAACTGCAACTTTTTGAGATATTTGATAGACAAACAGACTGACACGGATGATCGCATAACCTACGCCCAACTTCACTGTCGTAGGTAACACCCACAAACACACACATGCACAGTTTTATTTTATTATACACACACACACACACACACACACACACACACACACACACATATATATATATATATATATATATATATATATATATATATATATATATATATATATATATATATATATATATATATATATACATACATAAATTATATGCCGATAAGTATCGGTCTCTGAATCGAAAAGTAAAATAATCCAATAATCAGTATCATATCGGAGACGGCTGGTATTATATGATTTCCTGATTTGCCAAATGCACCTTCTGTTGCCGACAACAATTTTGCCACTTTTTTTCAAGACTGTGTTCAATAAGTCACGTTCTTTTCGTATGAAAAAAAATAGTAGTGCAATGAACTGATACTAACGGAAATGGGCTTTGTTGTTATGGATCATCAGAGGAACTATTGGCTATCCAACATTAGCAGTATTCAATCACTGGTGTACTAGTAGTTGTATCCATATTTTTGCTTTCATATGTAAGTATTGCCTATATTTCTCATTATCTATTATCTTATCTTCCTGCAGTGTATATGTATACAGTATACAGTGTATATCATTTATATCATAACTTATGTCAGACTTACTTTTAGCATATCTAAAGATTCACATAGCAACATAGCATCACATAGCTTGCCTCACAGGCATCAGCATCGAACATTCGATGCACTGTCAGTTTCTTTCCCACGCCCCACTGTGAGCTTAGAGCCGGCAGTAATAGCCAGGGAGTGGGGATTGTAAGACGTTCTCATATAGCACTCAAACTTATACTGTGTAACCCCTTATACCTACTGTATAATAGTGTTTGAATAGTCAAAGATTATTTTGTTGTACCTGACTTTGTTTAACCTCCAAGCTATTCATTAATACACAGTAGTGAAGATATACCAATATACAAGTGTGCTATGAGTGAATAAGGGAGGAGTGGGAAATGAGGGAAATACCAGCAAGCGACACAGAATGATCATCGGCAAGCCAGCTACCCCAAACATCGAGAGGACGCACATTGCAGTTATTCATCTCCTACAAATGTGCCAGGCCTGATCTGTGGTGTCTGGTACACTGGCTCAGGGCTGGAGTTCGTGATGAAAGAGTTGTAAGCAAATTTTAGGTAAATTCTGTTCATTATTCCAGTAATTCCATATGTTTTAATTATTCGTTACTGACCTCCAGCACAAAGAACCTTAACTTAAAAGGGTCTTTGTGAGGTGCAAACGACATCTCTCAGGGTACTGACGGCGTCTTGTTGCGTACAGAGCAACATGTTGACTGATACATTATTTTCTTCTCCCTTTATGACTATGACCATCAAGGTGATTTTGGGATTACACATTACAAATATCCTGCTATCCTCAGGTTTCACAATGAATTTGATCTAGAAACTGAATACCGGCATTTAACGAAAGAACAGGGGTACTATGGGCTTCTTACAGATGAGATTTTAAACTCCAAAAATTACACCAAAGATTATCATTTATCATATTCAATTTTCATATGAACTATTACACGCGCGCGCGCGCGCGTGTTGTGTGTGTGTGTGTGTGTGTGTGTGTGTGTGTGTGTGTGTGTGTTTGTTTGTGTGCACCGGTATACATATCTATCTACCTATCTATTTATCTATCTATATCTGTGTGTGTGTGACAGACTGACAAATGAGGAAGTGAGGGAGCGCTATGGTGTGGATGAGAATGTGATAGAATACGTTAGGTGAAATACACTGCGGTGGTCTGGCCATGTGGAGAGGATGGAGAGCGAGAGCCTAAGGCCCCAGTCACACTGCAGGTATGACTTATTGCAAACCACCTGCGACCTGCAAGTCGTGGGTGATTTTGGTGAGGTTCACGACTGGTCTTCATATGTCTCGGTCTAGCTGCAGGCCACGATGGCGACCAAAAAATCGTCGCGAGATTTTTCGTGCTGCACGAAAAACCTCCTCGCGACCACAGACGTCGTGGCAAGGAAGCCATCCGGTGGGCAGCTGGACTGCGTCTGGCTGGTTTATGGACTGCGACTGGTCAGCAACACCTGATTTTTAAGCTGTGGTTGCCATCTGGACGGAGACCGGTCGCTGCGCGCTCTGTGTGGTAGCCGTCCTCACTCCGTCAAGGCGATGACTGGACTGCGGCGGCCACTGTCCATAAGCCTCCTGTCCGGGGTGATGGTTGAAGTCTGGCCGCCGTCCAGCCGGCGATTGGTTGAGCGACAGGTGGTGGGCTGGACTGAGACCAGCCGCCGGCCAATCCGCAGCCGGTGTCGGTCTAGCGGTCCCAGTCTAAACTGTGACAGGATGCGAACAGGCCGCCATTCGTCGGCGGTCTGCCTACAACCGGCCGGCCACCTGTTGGTGTCTTGACCTGTGTGTGCCTGGCCATGGTCGCCATTCGGCTGCCCACTGGACGGACGCTGGACAGACACTGGACGACCACCGGTAGCCGATCGGTGGCACGACTGCCCGGAGACCTCCGTGGTCGGGGACTGGTTTCTCAATTTTCAGGTTTGCGACAAGTTGTATCTGCAGTGTGACTGGGGCATAAGGAGGAGAGTGTGTGTGAGTGAGGTGAAGGGGGGGAGAGGGAGAGGGGGAGCCAAAGATGAGGTGGAGGGATGGAGTGGAGAGGTACCGGTATATGAAAGAGAGGGGCGTGAGCTGGAAACAAGGCAGTGCAACGGCGGGGGACCGGGTGATATGAAGGCGATTTATTTGTGGCCACCTCTTACGGGATTAAGGCGTCTGGTATATATATATATATATATATATGAGGGTACTAAGGCTGCAGTGTGTGTGGATAGTGAACTGAGTGATTTTTTTCTGTTTGAAGATTGGATTGAAACAGGGACGTGTCATGTCTCCATGGTTGTTCAATCTGTATATGGATGGGGTTATGAAAGAGCTACAAGTTAGTGCAGTGGATGTTGGAGCGGCCTTAGTGAGAGAAGGCAGTGTTTGGAAACTACCTGTACTGTTGTTTGCAGATGATACTGTGTTGTTAAGTGAAGACGAAGGGGAGCTGCAAGACTTGGTGAATGAGCTTGAGAGAGTGTGTAAGAAACAGAATCTAAAGGTGAATGAAAGGAGGAGTTAAGTTAGGGTCTTCAAGAGAAATGAAGTCAATGAATGTACAGTGAGGCTGGATGAGGAAGAAATGGAAAATGTGAATGCGTTTAAGTACTCGGGCAGTGTCATGAGTAAGGATGGAAGTTTGGAGGGTGAAGTGTTTGAAAAGGTGCAGCAGGGTAGGAAGGTTGCTGGTTCCTTGAAAGCAGTGATAAGAAACGGGGAAGTGAGCATGGAGGTGAAAAAGCTACTACATGACAGTATTGTGATACCAACACTAACATATTGAAGTGAAGCTTGGACGTTGTTGGAGGGACAGAAGTCAAGAATGAGAGCAGTGGAAATGAGTTATTTGAGAGGAGCTTGTGAAGTCACATGGAGAGACAGTGACAAATGAGGAGATGAAGGAACGTTGTGGTTTGGATGTGGATGTTATAGGAAGCGTTAGGAGAAACACACTGAGGTGGTTTGGATATGTGGAGAGGATGGAGAGCGAGAGACTGACAAGGAGAGTGTATGTGAGTGAGGTGGAGGGGGGAAGAGGGAGGGGGAGGCCAAGGATGAGATGGAGGGATGGAGTGGAGAGGTATATGAGAGAGGGATGTGTGAGTTGGAAGCAGGGCAGTGAAATGGCGGGGGCAACATGGAGGAGATTTTTTGTCGTCATCCCTTAAGAGATTAAGAAGTCTGGCAAAATATATATATATAGATAGATAGATAAATAGATATTGATAGATAGGTAGATAGATAGACAGATAGATAGATAATGTATATAGATAGATAGATATAGATATAGATAGATAGATAAAGATATAGATATAGATATACTATATATATATATTCTTGTATGCAAACGAGACTGCATCTAACTGCTCTTTCTGCATTATTTAATTTCAGCTCAATGCATTCGATGCTTCACGTTGATTTTCATTTAGACTTCTGAGTAGCTGTCCAGAAGTCTAAATGAAAATCAACGTATAGCTTAGTCCGGCGCATCAAAAGCACTAAGCAAAGATTGAATAATGCAGAAACAGCACTTGCATTTAACCTCGTTTGCATACAAGGAAATATCTTATCTGGATATATATATATATATATATATATATATATATATATATATATATATATATATATATATATATATAGATATAATCATCATCATCATCCGGACTTCCTTTCCCACCCAAGGGCAGGGTGAGGAGTAGCAATGTCCAGACAGCTCAAGTTTCCCCAATCCAATGGGCCACGCTTCCATTCACTCATCATTCAAGCCCCCGGAATCCTGGCTCTATCGGATACGCCAACAACATTCACCACGTTCACATAATCGTATCCGACAGAGTTAATCCAGACGTTGCCAAGTAAAAAAGGGGTGCCAAAAATCCCTGATCATGCACTTCTCCTCACAAAATTCATCCAGCCAGCTCGATCTCCTGTCAGTTCCCTAGCCTCACCGACTTCCAAACCTCTCTTCCTCACACATTCATCCACCATATCTCTCCACCTTCTCCTTGGCCTACCTCGCCTCCTCCCTTCTTCAAATTCGCTCAGATATGCCTTCTTCACCACTAATGTTATCCATTCTCTCCACATGACCATACCATCTCAGTACACTCTCTTCAATTCTGGTGTCCACCGACTTCCTCACTCCGCATCTTTCACGAATCACATTATTTCGTATCCTATCCACCCTCTGTACTCCACATACATTCCTCAGCAGTCCCATCTCCACTGCTCTTACTCTTGACTTTTCATTTTCATGCCACACCATAGTCTCACATCCATATGTTAAAGTTGGTACTAACACTCCTTCATGTAAGCCTCGTGCAGCTGCAACTCTCAAGCCTCTGTTTCTTATCAAGGCATTCATTGCATTAGCTACTTTTCTTCCTTGTGTCACTCTACTTTCAAATTTTTTTGCACATTTTCCTCTCTTTTCCATCACTGTACCCAGGTATTTGAACTCTCTCACCAATGCCAGTTTCTCTCCATTCACTGTTACATTTCACTGGGAGTCACCTCTCTCTCAATAACCATCACTTTACTCCTTTCTACATTTACTCTCAAGGAACGACGCTTGCAGACATCAGCAAAACTCTGCACTAGCCTACCAAGTTCTTGTCCGGTACTTGCAAGCAGTACTGCATCATCAGCATACAACAAATTTGAGATATTCCATCCATCACCATTCATTACCAATGCAATCCCTCTCTCCATTACTCGTGTTTTCACTTCTCTCATCACCCCATCCATATATACATTAAACAACCATGGGGACATCACACAACCTTGTCGCACGCCCACACTGATCGTGAACCATTCACTTAGATGCCCATTATCCCTGACACATGCTTCACTACCATCATAAAAACTCTTGATGGCACCTAGCAGCTTACCTTCTACACCGTACATGCGCAAAACTTTCCACAATCCTTCTCTGTCCACTTTGTCATATGCTTTTTCCAGATCCATGAATGCCATAAACACCTTATGGTCCTTCTCACAAGCCTTCTCTACTATCTGTCTCACTGCAAATATTTGATCCACACATCCTCTGCCACTCCTAAAGCTACCCTGTTCATCACTCACTAGGACTTCTGATTTCTCTCTTACTTTATAATAATTCTTCCATATACCTTCCCTTCCACACTCAGTAAGCTTATGCCACGATAATTCTTGCACTCACTTCGTTCACCTTTATTTTTGAACAGGGGTACAAGCACAGCCTTTTTCAACTCTGCAGGCACAGTTTCACTCATCCGTGCCTTCTAACATATCTCCATAAAGCACTTCATTCCATTCTCTCCACTACATTTAAGCATCTCTGCATACACCTTATCAACCCCAGCTGCTTTCCCATATTTCAGCCGCTTCACGGCACTCTTCACCTGTGCGAGTGTCACGTCTCCTGGCACTGTATTCCTTCTCTGCACACCCCCAAAACCAATCATGTTTACAGCTGCTCTGCTCTCTCTCTATCCCCATTCATCAGGCTTTCAAAATATTCTTTCCATCTGGTCCTTACTTCATCTCCATGGGTTAATAATCTACCACCTGCATCCTTCACACCATCCCATTTCTTTCCGCTTTCACTTTTACATTTCCGGAACTCTTTCCAGAATAACTTTCTATTTTCAGAGTAGTTCGCATTCATTTTTCTTCCTAGATCCTCATTTACCTCCTTCTTTTTCCTCTTCACTAGTCTCTTTACGTATATACTCGTTTATATATATATATATATATATATATATATATATATATATATATATATATATATATATATATATTGTTACGGAACAGAGAAAGATAACGTACACTTTAAGTGAGAATGCTAAGAGTCACTACTGTCCCGTAAAGTTCCAGGTTCAAAACAAAAGAGTTAGGTAAAATTACAAGTTAAAGTTTAATGCACAAACTAACAACAAAACATTCAGAACTCATAAGGATAATGTAATGGCAAATGAACAGGTTAAATATATGGTTAACTGCAATAGCCTCTATTAACACGAAATTAGCAAGAGTAAATTTATCTAAGTCAGCCCTGATAAAATGAAAATACACCTGGTAATGCTCAGTTAATGCAAGATAAATTATTACAGATACAAACTATTCTCAAAAATGACTGACATAAAACCCAACATTAATCACGATAGACCTTACTAGGCCTAAGAACTAACCCTATGCTACACAGCACAAGGAAAAATACAACAGTTATACTCAAATTACACACAGCTGCTAGATGTTTGGAGATTTCTTGAGCACTCACAATAATAATATCTGTACAGGGGAGGACAGAGATGTGAACAAAATGAGAAGCAGATCTAAGTGGCAATGATGCAGAGACTGAGCTCATTATATAGGGGCCAGGAGAGCTTGATACAACTTGTAAGAAGGACGCGCAAATGAAGCCATGGGGACAAAGAGCTGAAAATCCCGCTCTGAATAACAGAGAGAACGACTTACTCTACTATAACGGTAGAAGGGGGGAACTGAGGCAGAACAAGCTCGTGATCAAACACGCAGCAACTGTGCGATAAAATTACACAAAGGATGATGAAATCATAGGCTATGTAACACCTCCCCACAAAGAAAAAAGAAATTTACAAAGGAAATTTCTTATTATTCTAAAACAATCTGTACATGGCATTACAGAACATGCAAATGTCTTTCCTAGTGTTACAAAACATGAGATCTCCCTAGCACGTTCAGTCATAGGTACTTGCCAGTATCCCTTTAACAAATCAAACTTACTTATGTACCTAGCCTTTCCGATCTGGTCTATGCAATCTTCCACACGAGGGAGAGGGTAAGTGTCTGTTTTGGTTATCTGATTAACACGTCTGTAGTCAATGCAAAGCCGCTGTGACCCACCTGGCTTAGGGACCAGAGTGACAGGAGAACTCCACTCGCTCTGACAGGGCTCAATCATCTTGTGGTCCAACAGGTAGCCAAGCTCCTTCTGGATGAGAGGAACTTTCACTGGGTTCACACGGTAAGGAGGCAGTTTAATTGGCTTTGCGTCTCCAACATCGACATCATGCATCAACACAGTGGTTCTTCCTGGAGCAGCACGGAACACTTGCGGGTACTCCTGCAGTAATGCCGAAAACTCCTGCCTTTCCTTGGGAGGTAGATGAGAAAGCTTAGTCTGGAGATCATTCATGATATCAGGATTCTTCCCCAAACTATCACTCAGGCTCATGCTGCATGGGAGAACTTCACTTGTAGACTCGGGTGGAACAGCTACAGTGCAGACTGGATTATTTTCGTCCCGCCTGTGATATAACTTTAGCATGTTGATGTGACATAGTTGCTCTTTCTACGATCTGGTGTGGCGATGACATAGTTGACATCACTGAGTTTCTTCTCCACGAAATAAGGACCACTAAACTTGGCTTGAAGAGGTTGCCCATGAACTGGTAGCAGAATCAAAACCTGATCTCCTGGCTGAAAGTGGCGTAACCTGGACTTCTTATCATACCAAGTCTCCATCTTCTCCTGAGCAGCTCCTAAATTCTCTCTCGCCAGCTGTAAAGCAGTGGACAGCCGTTCTTTGAACTTCATCACATACTCCAGCAGGTTGACGTCATCTTCCTCCGACAGCCAGCATTCCTTGAGTAACTTAAGGGGTCCTCTTACTTCATGGCCAAACAGTAGTTCAAAAGGTGAGAAGCCCAGTGATTCATTTGGAGATTCTCTTGCGGCAAACACAACGAATGGAAGACCTTTATCCCAGTCTTTCTGATGTTCCAAACAGTATTTCTTGAGCATCGATTTGAGTGTTTGATGATATCTCTCCAACGCTCCTTGGGTCTGGGGATGGTAAGCTGAAGACGTGATCTGGGTGATGCCCAACTCTTTCAGAGACTACTTGAAAACATTTGACATGAAATTACTTCCTCGGTCTGACTGTACCTCCTTTGGCAGACCAAACTTTGTGAAGAACCCTAGCATTTCCTTAACCACGTTCTTTGCTGAGATATTTCTAAGTGGAATGGCTTCAGGATAACGAGTAGCCATATCAATCAGGGTCAACACATAAGAAAATCCTGAAGAAGTCTTAGGAAGAGGGCCCACAATATCCACCAACACACGGGTGAAAGGCGCCTCAAAAGGAGGAATGGGAACTAGAGGTGCAACCTTTTCAGTCTGATTACACTTCCCCACAACTTGACAGGTGTGACAAGACTTACAATACCAGGAAACATCCCTGAAGATACCTGGCCAGTAGAAGTGTTTCAAAATGCGTGCCACAGTCTTCCTCACTCCAAGGTGTCCTGCCAAATTGGAATCATGAGCCACTCGAATGATATCCTGCCTACAAACACGAGGGATGACAACTTGATGTACAACCTCCCATTCACAGTCGGCTGATGCTGTTGGGGGTCTCCACTTCCTCATAAGTACTCCTGACTTTACATAATAACAAGTAGAAGCACCGGCTGACTCTTCTTCACTGTAAGCAGAGTTAGCTAGACCTTTCAACTCAGGGTCAGCAACCTGCAACTCAACCAACTCTTGGCGAGACAAATTATCAACACTATGGGGTACTGCCTCATCTGGTGAGTGGTCCAAATTAGCAAGAAAAGTGTCAGCTAGGATAACATCATCATCATCATTATCCTCTAAATCACCAGTAACTGTAGACTTAGCCCTAGTGACAGCACATGCAGGGAACACATCAGGGACATCACAATCCTGGGACACAGCCACTGGCTCACTAGACAACTGAGGAGCTGGACACACTTGACTTCCACCAATATCATTTCCAAGTAAGAAAGTTACACCTGACATTGGGAGTGTCTCAACCAACTCAACCATAACGGAACCATTAACAAAACCAGACTCTAAATTCACTCTGCACAGAGGGACAGAGAAGTAATTATTCCCTACACCTTGTAAGATTACAGTTTCATCAGAGGAATTAACATTAGAGCCTAGAACACTGGTCAGCATAAGGGATTGGCAAGCACCTGTATCACGATATATTTGAACTGATTTCCTGTCATTACTGTCCAGAGGACTGACAAAACCATCAGACAGGAAATTAGCACATGAACTCTTGAGAGTATCACCCACGTTACTGCTCAAAAGAGGAGCTCCATCATGAGAATTTAAGTTACCCCTCAAAGCAGGTTCAGTTAACTCAGTTAAAGAATTCTGGGAACTCTCAAGAGTGGACACTAGACCAATTGACTGAATATTTAAAGACTCCTTTTTGTTCACATCACGCTGTCTCCTGAAACATCTCTCCGTAGTATGACCAAGCTTACTACAATAAGTACATTTACTTTTCTGAAATCTAGAGGTGAAGCTGGTATTTACTTCCTGAGAAACATCATCCTTATTCTCTTTCCTTTTACCTGTACTCTGAGTAGAGGCAACGTACTTACTCTCAGCTTTCCCTTTTTCTCTAGAATATCTCTTGTGAATGAGAACATACTCATCAGCTAAAACTGCAGCATCAGACAAATTATCTATTCTTCTCTCATCAAGATATAGGCTTACATCTTTATAAATACACCTTTTGAAGTCCTCCAGCAAAATCATCTGCTTAAATTTGTCAAAATCAGAATCCACATTCTTAGAATTTAACCACTGCTCTAACAGATCTTCTTTGATTTTTGCATACTCAACATGGGATTGCTTATCTTGCTTGTAAGTAGTCCTAAATTTTACTCTATAGGCTTCAGGAACAAGCTCATAGGCCTTAAGAATCAAGCTCTTAACTACATCATAATTATCAGATTGATCCTGAGGCAAAGATGCATAAGTTACTTGAGCTTTACCGGTGAGAACAGTTTGAAGGAGTACTGGCCAATACTTTTTAGGCCAATTAAAACCTGTAGCTACCCTCTCAAACAACTGAAAATACTTTGTTAAATCAGATTCATTAAAAGGAGGGACAAGTTTAACATTTTTAGCCACATCAAAATCATCAGAGCTAGATGATCCAGTTCCACATTGTTTCATGCGATACTCATGGTCTGCCTGAATCCTAGCAAGTTCAACTTGTGCGTGAAATTCAGCCTCCTTAGCACGGGCCTCCTGCAGGGCTAGCTGTAACTTAGCTAATTCAATCTGCGTTTGCTCATTTGGAGGAGTTACATTAAACAAGCTTTCATTAATCATGTCAACAATTTGATCTTTAGAATGATGAGAGCGAACAACAATTCCCAATTGTTGAGCAACAAGCTTAAGTTCATTCTTTGTTCTGTTTTCTACATCACAGACTGTTTGCACATTTGACAAAAAATCTTTGGCTTCATCAAGTGTAGTAATAGTAGACATAATTAATAAGTAACAGTCACAAAATATCAAGCAATATCCTTATGATAATATCCTGAATATCCTGATATGAGGTCGCCAAATTTATGTTACGGAACAGAGAAAGATAACGTACACTTTAAGTGAGAATGCTAAGAGTCACTACTGTCCCGTAAAGTTCCAGGTTCAAAACAAAAGAGTTAGGTAAAATTACAAGTTAAAGTTTAATGCACAAACTAACAACAAAACATTCAGAACTCATAAGGATAATGTAATGGCAAATGAACAGGTTAAATATATGGTTAACTGCAATAGCCTCTATTAACACGAAATTAGCAAGAGTAAATTTATCTAAGTTAGCCCTGATAAGATGAAAATACACCTGGTAATGCTCAGTTAATGCAAGATAAATTATTACAGATACAAACTATTCTCAAAAATGACTGACATAAAACCCAACATTAATCACGAAGACCTCACTAGGCCTAAGAACTAACCCTATGCTACACAGCACAAGGAAAAATACAACAGTTATACTCAAATTACACACAGCTGCTAGATGTTTGGAGATTTCTTGAGCACTCACAATAATAATATCTGTACAGGGGAGGACAGAGATGTGAACAAAATGAGGAGCAGATCTAAGTGGCAATGATGCAGAGACTGAGCTCATTATATAGGGGCCAGGAGAGCTTGATACAACTTGTAAGAAGGACGCGCAAATGAAGCCATGGGGACAAAGAGCTGAAAATCCCGCTCTGAATAACAGAGAGAACGACTTACTCTACTATAACGGTAGAAGGGGGGGACTGAGGCAGAACACGCTCGTGATCAAACATGCAGCAACTGTGCGTTAAAATTACACAAAGGATGATGAAATCATAGGCTATGTAACAATATATATATATATATGTATGTATGTATGTATGTATGATATAAATATATATATACGTGAGAGCACTATATACACTGGTATGCACATCTATCTGTCTATCTATCTATCTGTGTGTGTGTGTATGTGTGTGTGTGTGTGTGTGTGTGTGTGTGTGCGCGCGCGCCCCTGTTTCTGTATATTTATCTGTTTACTCATTGTAAAAGCCAGTAGCGCTTTCGTACGTCTGTTTCCCTCCATGACTCTTCTTTATTTTTTTTCTTTCACAAGGTTTGTATGCTTTCTCCGTCAATCATTAATTTACTTGTTTCTTTCAATTTTTCCTTTTTTTCAGATTTCTGTTTACTTGCTTTTTACCTCTCAGTCCGCCCATCCTTCTATCTGTATATAAATTCTTTTTCCTGACATTAGATTTTACATCAACCAATGTGTTATTTTTTCCTTTGTAAGAGATCTGTGTTTGCATCCACTCACTCCTGTCCACTCGTCCATTCATATACTTATTTATTCTTGTCTTTTCCTCCATTTTTTTTTCCAGTATTTAACCCTGTTCATCTATCTGTCCCTCCAATCATCCACCCATCTGTATTTTATGTCATCAATTTCACGTCAACCAATGTAAAGGCTATCAGATTTAGCCATTTATATAATTATCGACCGATCCATCCATCCACCTCCCCATCCATCCTTCGATTCAGTTTTGTTTTCCCGGTTTACTATTTCGTCTCCCATCTGTGTCTAGCCTCTAACACAATATATCCATCCATAAATACATTCTTCCATCCATCTTCTTTCAGTAAGCAGTTTCCCAGCAGCCAAATTAAACTAAGTTAATTTTCAGCGATGTGTTCACCTTTCTATCCATCCATCTACCCTCCATTCACTCTCCCGAACATCAGTCTCTTCAGTCTCCCGCCCATCCATTCATCTGCTCTTCCGTCCATCCATCTACTCATCTCCCTGTCTCTTCATCTGTCTGTCCCATATCAGTGCCTAGCTTCTGACTCAGTTCATCCATGCATCTATCCTTCCATTTGTCCACACAGCCATATACGATAGATTTCTCTCAGTCTTTTACATTAACTATATTAATGCACATCCGATTTTATCTTTTTATCTGTTTTATCACCCAACATTTTTATCCTCCATCCCTTCGTGTATTAGTTTAGTGTCCTTAGTGTCTTTTTGTTTATCTCTCTGTCCTCTCACTGCCTGGACTCTAACCCAATTCAGTGCCACTGCCGGAAGGGCCATCTCTGTGTCGCAGTACTGCAGGGTCGCAGAGGATAATGTGAATTCTCTCTCTCTCTCTCTCTCTCTCTCTCTCTCTCTCTCTCTCTCTCTCTCTCTCTCTCTCTCTCTCTCTCTCTCTTGACTTACCCAGTTTTTTCATACTAGAATTAAAACAAGAAATTAATATAACTAATTTGGAGTAAAACTTTGGCACTATTACCTCAGTTTATGACGTAACTTTGCTGCCTCTTAACATTTTCTTTTCGTGTGTATTTAACGCGTTTTTATAACGTAATCCATTTGAAGATTTGCAAACTGTACCTCGTGAATAACGCTAAATTTTGTAGGTACAAAGTTTACAGTTACAATATTAGGCTCCACCCAGCCTAGGGATTGGACCTAATCTTTTTACATTCTTCGCTAGTTTGCTGCTTGTGACGTCGCATGTGGTTATTCTCTGGGTAGGCTGTTTGAGCTGTTTGGTTTCAGTGTGGTCAGTCATGTTATGATAATTTTTCAATAAAACTTTTATTAGATAATAAGTCAAACTTCTCACGGTGGAATATCATTTCGATTTACAAAACAATCAGTTGCCGTAATCTGTCCATATAGTGTTTCCTGCAACAACAATTGAATATTTATGCGATGGTGCGAATTCAACTGGTTACGAAAAAACATCTGTACGAAATGACCCCTGTACAAATAGGCGTTGTTACGAAACGTCCTACTACAGAATGTCACCTGTACGAAACGACTGTAAAGCTTTTTAAGCTAACTCCAGTAAAGGAAGAATGTACAAAGTACTAGGAACTCATTGTGTGTGTGTGTGTGTGTGGAGAGAGAGAGAGAGAGAGAAGAAAGCAAGGTTACCATTCAGTGAAGGAGGGAGAGGAGAAGGGGGAAGAAAAAAGAAAGAACATAGGGAAAGGAAAGTGTGAAAGAGAGATATAGGAGAGACCCACAGAAATGAAAATGCAAAGTTATATATATATATATATATATATATATATATATATATATATATATATATATATATATATATATATACCGTATATAAATAGATAGATAGACATATGTACTGAATGTATGGAGAGAGAGAGAGAGAGAGAGAATAGGGCTCCACCGTAACAGGAGACGGAAGGTATTGAGAATGAGGAGGAGAAAAAAATAAAAATAAAATTAGATTACTCCATGGAGAGAAAAGATGGGCAGGCAAGTAATGAAGAAAAAGGAGAGGCTGAAATGTTGAAGCGAGAGAGAGGGAGAGCTAGAAGAAAACGATAGCTCACTGGAGTTGTACTACTATTTTCATTCGTCTTCTTCCTGTTTTATTATTATTATTATTATTATTACTATAATTATTATTATTTTTGTTGTTCTTGTTATTATAATTATTATTATTATTATTATTACTAGTGTCGTTATTGTTGTGGTGGTGATGTAGGAGTTTGCTATTGTTATTTATTTTTTTCCTTCACATTTATAAACATCAACCAGTTATATGTTGATCATCTCTCATTTTTTCTGTCTGCCTATTCTACCTGTCTGCTGACCTATCTATTGATGTTTCTGCCATTTATGTACCTTCCAGCTATCATATTTATCTCCTGTCGCTGTTCTATATCTTGTATCCGAGTAATCATGTACTGTTTAGTTTATCCATCACTGATTAGTTTTAGTTTATTTGTGTGCTACCCTATCTGTTTTATCTCTTCCAGGCGTCATCTAATACAAACCTGTCTATATAAACCTTTTTCACATTGCTGTACTTCGTGTTTATATTTGCCCTTTCTGCGTATAGCGCCTTGTTTTACTTTCTTCTTGCTGTCTCCAGACGGTTTATTCAGCTCGCGGGATATTTTTATGTGGTATTTGTAGTGATACTTGTAGCCCCAGGGAATTCTGAAACACGAACCCCGTGAACTGCAGGGTGAGACTGAAGCTGTTTTTCTCCCTAGCCTACTGTACCATTCCTCTCTCTGTGGTTAGTGAGGGAGTTGAGCTACATAATGTGCCACGGCATTAAGGCATCCCTCTTCAGCACCCTTTTAGAGGTAAAGTTATATTACCTTCATGAACGCCCTCACTATTAGGCCTGACTCCTCCCCTGAACCTAATCCTATGGGAACAACAACAACAACAACAAAAAGCAAAAATGGCGTCCTCTGGCTGAAGTGGTTTTATTATTCGTAAACAAAGTAGCTGACAAGCAGGCGAACATAACTTTAAAATCAGTTCTGCCCAGTATACAGAAAAGACCAATATTTTGCCCAATATTTCACCTCCTCTGCTGGCAAATATTCCTAAGCTGGGAGAGGCTTGGTTAAAATTCCCTGCTCAGTGTCTAGATTATTCTCCTTGTTATGCTGCGTCAGGGAGGTAAGTTAACGGCTTAACCTAAGTGTACTGTGAAGGAGACTTATTGAAATAGTTAGTAAATTTTTGTCTTGGTATACGTCCTTGCTGTCGTGTGTGTGTGTGTGTGTGTGTGTGTGTGTGTGTGTGTGTGTGTGTGTGTCCTACTACGAGCATAGGCTTAACAGACCTTTCCCTCAGGCTCAACAGTCCTCATCCGTGCCAAGCATTTTCATATAGTACCACTTCTACCCTGATACCAGGCATTACACGCCAGAGCTGCCTCATTTAGGACTGGTGTGTTATAAGTTGGGGTGTTTTTATGGTTGTCGATGGGACTTGTAGAAAATCAGTTCAGCCTGTTTCTCTCTCTCTCTCTCTCTCTAAATTCAATAATAAAACTGTTCCCTGCTCCAGCCTGTAAACCGAATTAGCGTTCATTTGGACAGCTGACTACTTTTCTTACTACCCGGCCACCACCTTAGCCCCTTTAGTCCGAGGATGTCATTCTGATTTTATTCTTGCTACTTTCAAATTATTTTCACCAACGTAAGGTCGGCCTTGTGACGAATGGGAGAGAATATTTCATTACTCTAATTTAAACAGGTTCTTCTACACTGTATAAGATCGTCTGGTAGTGGTAACGATAAACTCAAAGACGTTACTGGATTCAAAGTCTTAAGGGGATTATAAAGCCACTTCAATACCGATTTTGAACCGTTCAGGAAGCTGTGGTCTTTCTGCCGTTCATTGACAGTGTAGGAGATATCCCTAGTACAACAGAAACTGATGGAGGCTTTGCGGCGTCCAACCCTTCCAGTTCGAAAATTCTGTCTTGAACCCATTAGTTCGTTGACGTATCTCTATTTTATTCTTGATACCTTGAAATGTAGCTGAGGAGAGACGTTTGAAACATGAGATGTCTTATATTAGAGTGTTAATCAATTCAATAGTAGACTTTAATACAGTAATTGAAGACACTCGTCTATTGTCATCTGGATTAAAATGGAAACTGCATCGTCGGAGCGAATGGGTTAAGCTGAATAAAATCATTTGAAAAAATAGTAAAAATAATGAAACACCTGAAATATTAAACGTTGCCACTGCATTACTTGAATCATATAAGAAAAATCTGTATGACGCAGATGTACTACAATTATAGCCATTATCGTACTTTATAGTTGGCTGATACCAGTTATACTTAGCTATGAGAATGAAAAAAAAAACAAACAAACAATAAACAGGGAACTTGCACAATAAAGAAGGGATTTTGAATTTGCCTATTTTCTCATGAGGGGTAGGTGGGGGCACCCACCATCCACTTACTCAATGTAGCATTGGCTTCAAATGTCCCTACACCGACAAGTCAAACGATTCCTTGTAAATATACTATAATGGGTGGTAACCAATTGACCCGATGGACTCCTGGTCTAGTGAGTGAAGTTGTTCTAACCGGCTGTGACATGTAAGGCTTAATATTTGAGGAGTGGATGAGGCCTACCGCTCATATAATGTCATTCAGGGGTAACCGGTGGGAGGGGAGGCGGTGGCTCAATCCGTAGAGTGGCCTGCGGTCCTACCGGACCCAGGTTCAAATCCCCGCTGGGGTAAGGAACAGTTAAAGGATTTGAATTTCATGTAAAACAGACTTTACCGATCTACCAGAAGACCCGCCGACATGTCGTAAAAATACCCCCGCTAATATCAATACACCAGTCCTGTATGAGACAGCCCTAGCAAGTATTAAATATGGACGGTGGGTGTTAGCACCGAAGTGGTGACATGTAGGGGTGTATGATATGTAGGAGGACTACTGGGCCTTGGGAGCAGGCGGTGAAGCCTATGCCCAGAGTCGGGCACACACATACACACACACACACACACACACACACACACACAAACAGTCTTCATCGTCTTCAATGTTGGGGGCTTCATGCACTCCTTATTGGGCAGTAAAGGATTTGAATATAGAATTTTCTAAAATTTGTACATCTGTGTGTATGTGTGTGTGTGTGTGTGTGTGTGTGTGTGTGTGTGTGTGTGTGTGTGTGTGTGTGTGTGTGCTCTTAGTGAACATTAAATTCGTGTACTGTATTTAAGTGCCTGTGAAATATTCTATCGAGTTCCTGCTTCAAATCATCCCGAGAGAGAGAGAGAGAGAGAGAGAGAGAGAGAGAGAGAGAGAGAGAGAGAGAGCTACTGACAGAGAATGGGACGTAATTAAGAATTAGTGGTGAAGTTCGTGGAAGTTTGTCTAGTTAGAGAATGGAAGGTGGTCTGTGGGCCTAATTCTCGTTAGTGTATATAGGAGGCTTTGTAGCACCTCATTCATACCAGTTTATTTCGTATATGGGAGGCTAATACTGTAGGTTATACGTGCAACCCATGGCGATATGAAATGAATGGATGTTTCGTAGTTCGTGCTACCTCCTGACGATCGTGTTTCGCTGAGGATAGCCTTTTCAAACTGGAGGCTTTCACTAACCCCTTACCACTGGATGTCCTTCCTAATCTGAATTATATTGTTTGGTAGCAGAAACAAAGGAGAGAAAGAAAAACAAATTACTCCTTCGGCTGAAGAGGTTGATCAGATCGGGAAATGTGCTCTTTACTTTAAGCAGCAAAAAGACCTGACCAATTCAACTGCTATTACTCCAGTTTGTTTTCTGTATTTTTCTGTTTTCATTGTGGTAAACAATTCTTTCCTCTTGATTTTTCCCCTTGTTATCATCATGTTCTGTATGCCTCATTGACGGGGACTTGCTAAAACTTACTCTATTCTTGGTTAACTTAGGTTAGGTTCAATTGCTAGGTTAGGTTAAATTGCTAGGTTTGTTTAGGTTAAGCTAGGTTAAAATGTAAGGTTAGGAAGAGGTACTAAAAGGCGAACGGGACGTATGTTGGAAGTGTCTGCCATTACACACAAGTAACAGTTGATACAGTGGAAGGGACATGACTGAAAACAATAGGGGAAGAATTTTTACATGAAACGTTCATTTACAACCCCAGATAGAACCAGAATAATTTAGACTCCCTGGAGGAAGAACTAATTTGGTAAGGCCCCTTTGCTGCCATCAGATCTATGTATGTATGTATCTATCTACCTGTCTGTCATCCAGTCCTTTTTGTGCCCCATCTGTAGCATATGGGCCTGGGGCTAAGGTACTCATTCCCGACATGTAAGATGAGAGTGACCAAAGTCAGTTATCCCTGAGTGGTATTATATGACCAAAAAGCCTCAGCCATTCCTCAGATAGAAACCCCTATGAGCCTTATTCGACTGGAGCACCGTAACCCACTAGACCACCAGGCATCATTTGGTTATACGATTACCACCAAGCGCAATGAATGGTGTTCTGGGTTACAGAAAACCATTTGGCTTTTCACTCAAAGCAGGTTCACCTGAAGGCAGCCTTACATTGATGGTGGGTGCCCACTGTAAATTGAATTCAAGAGAATACTGTACTAAGGTGTACAGTAACAGGCTCCTTAGCACTTCTTAGCTTTATATTTGTGCATAATTCTAGTTATTATCTCTAATGTTATTTATTCAAGTTACCTGTGTATAAAACATGCAGGCAATATAAAATTAAATTGTGTGCAGTAAGCTTCATAACACAGTATCCTTACCAGTTAATTTCTCTACATGGTACATTATCTCTTTTATGCTAAGCACCTCTTCCTTAGCAGTTTATTTTAATGCAATAGCCTCGTGGCCCCTATTTGGCACCTCTGCACTTGTTCAAATCAGAGCCATGTCTGAACCACGCTTCGCTTTGGAAAAAGTGCTTTGCGAAGGGCCACAAAGCACTTGCCTAAATGTAAGTCGTTTCTGAACAGCTGCCACCACCTCCACCACAGCTACCACTACCACCATCATCTTCATAGCTACCACCACCACTATCACCATCACATTTTCTGCCGCCACTACCACCATCAACACAGCTATTATCATCACCATCACAGCTACCACCACCACCACCACAATCATCACAGCTACCATCACCATCTAAGCAACCAGCACCACCACTATCACCATCAGGGCTGCCACCACCACCATCATCGTTCATCACAGCTACCACCACCACCACCACCACAGCTACCTCCACCATCATCATTGCAGCTACCACCACCGCCATCACTACAGCTACCATTATTTTCGTCTAAATAAAATCGTCTACTCATAGCTTCAGTGAAGTAATAGACATCAGAGTGTAGATGTAACCCCCCCCCCCACTCTCAATAGACGTATGAAATGCCACAGAAATGCCCCGCCGCCTCTTCCACGTGTAGTCATTGTAACACCACTGGGGACTGTTATTATGGGCAAAAACATCCCCATCAGAAAATATCAATCGATATGACATTGAAACTGCCCCATCTGGGACAAAATTACAACCATCCTGCCAAATTTTATTAAAACCCTTTTTCAGGTTTGGCTACATCACACACACACACACACACACACACACACACACACACACACACACACACACACACACACACACACACACTTACATAAAACTGTCTTGCTGCAGAAGATGTCGCCTCCAGTGCCCAGAAGGATGGCGAGTTTCTCCTTGTCTTTGGTGCCAACGTGTGTGGCAGTGCAGACCAATCCTGGATTCACAAACTTTGCCACAGAGTCGGCAAGTCAAGTCCGAATTTGCTGGGAGAACTCTGTTTTGCTTGTGCCTTCATTGTCTTCGCTCTTCTCTGGTCAGGCTCCACGCTGAGCACTTGCTCAAATGAAAGCCGTTTCTGGTTCATCTTCTCTTTGCTTGAAATCAACGATATATGCTTGGACACGTGCAATCAGGGCCATTCAACACCTGCTCCTGTAACGAATGGAATAATTAAGGGTAAATGCACCCCTCTAGAAAATGTCAGTTGAAATTAAACTGAAACGGGCCCATCTGTGACCCATTGCAAACATCCTGCCAAGTTTCATCGATTTTTTTTCAAGTTTCGACTGCGCTGCACACACACACACACACACACACACACACACACACACACACACACACACACACACACACACAACTGCAGTATACAGGATATGGTACATTGACAGTTTCTTGTGTTATTATGTAACCTACAGTATATATAAACTAGCCCTTTTGGTGACAGCATTTACCAAATCCTCAGAAAAAAGAAAAAAAACACGAGTAAATTACTTAAAAATCTGGCAATACTTGGCATTCCTTAGGCTGGCATAAGGCAGTAACATCTGGCAACTACTTAGGCTCGTGAAAGAAGTGAGTCCTGCAAAACCTTATAAAGACATATATATCTGAAACACCATGCACCCTACACCAAAACTTAGGGAAGCATAGACCCTCTACCATAGTTAGTCCTATAATATGTTTTTTGGAACTTACCAAACCCCACGTTAGAGAATGAGTTCTGCTGTACAAAAACACAGGATGGCGTGTGGTGCCTGTGCTGGGCTGGTTGACATAAGATAATGAGTCCCTGAATAACAGTGTAACTCAGTGACAAAACTGTTTCTAAAACTGGCCTATGGGAGGGTCCGGTAAAAATGAAACAAGCCGGTAGACGTTGATGGCCAGCTCTAAGATATCCTAGCTTTGGCCCACCTGAGGTACAAATTATAGGAGGCACTGCCAGCAACCGGAAGTGAGTTTCGACACTAAAAGCCATTCCTATAGGTACTCCAGTGCAACATTCCATTCAAGAATCATGGCCCTTGCTTGACAATCTTCGGAGCCTTTGAATTTCATGCAAACAAGGTCGTAATGTTAGCACTTTTCATATTTTCTTCACTTGATGACCTTTGACCCCTGACCTAGGGATATAGATCATACATGTACGAAACACACTTGTACTCATTAACGTCTATAGGAATGCAAAGTTCATTCGGTTCCATCCAACCACAATGGAGCTTAAGGAACTTGAAATTCATGGAATGGCCCACCAGAGGTACAACTTCTTGGTGGCGATGCCACTGACTGGATGTTATTCTCGACACTAAATGTCATTTTTGTATGGAGGTACTCCAGTGCAACATTCCACCCAAGAATCATGGCCTTGGCTCAATAATCATCAGAGCCTTAGCATTTTGCGCGAGCATAGTCGTGATTTTTTGCTATTTTCACTGTTGTTGCATATGATGACCTTTGACCCTGACCTGGCCAATGTGACACATAGGTGTATATTAGAAAGTTATAGTGCTAGTCAATGTTAATAAGCATGCAAACTTTCATTCAGTTCCATCGAGCCACTGGGGAACTATCGGGGCATCTTCAAAAACCGATACTGGGTGCTAGGGACGCTGAGGCCAATCTTCATAGGATTGCTTCTCGAAAACTAAAGGAGAGAGGGTGTCATGGGGGAATGTAAATTTAGGAATAAATGCAAATATTACTCGAAAGTAACCTCAAGGAATTGACTTGTGAAATCAAGTAATAAGTTTTACTTTATGCTGACTTACTTCGCCAATTCTCTAAGGATGAGAATTTTATAAACTTTCTCAACAGTACACAGCGGACACTATCTACTCACGAACGCTGTATCATTAGTACTGTTAGCCTCCGAGAAAGTGTGATCTTTACCCCCTGACCATCAATAACTAATAATAATGATGGACAAGTTCTTGCTAATCCTTAACTCCTAGTTGGCACAACAGATTTGAGAATTAATGCAAAAGAACTGGCCTAAATACCAGTTGTGATTATTATAGAAATTTGTGCAAACTGGGGTAAGCAAATTTAAGAAAGCACAATGTGGAGAAATCAAACACAATTCTAGTTTTACATTAAGCTCAAAGAAAAGAACTGTAAGTTTATTAATTACAATGAAATAACTTTACGTTACATTAATCTCAAAAATGAATTCAAGAGAGGAATTCACTGTCACAGGGGGACTAGTGAATTCAAATAACAAAGGAAATACACTCACTCATGCAAAGAGCTAATCAGACTTAAGCCTAGGAAAAAGGACGGAAATGCTGGTCAGTGGAGGGAAAGGAGCTGAAGCTATGAAAGACTGGGCATCCGTCTGTTGCACACCAGGTGCTGCTATTCGCTGCTAAGCCCACAACCCTGATCACCGTCTAGGTGGAGAGATCCAGGAAATCGCTGTACAATGAAGACACTGCTCTCTGTGCTGGGCACAATGACTCTACTCCCTAGGCGGTCCGAAGCTGACTGACTGAAGTAAGCAAGCTGGGGCACAAAGCACGAGAGATGAGTGTGGTTCAACTTAACAGTTGGAGGAGGAATGCATGGGAACGACAATTACACAAAAAGTTTCGCTCAGTGAAACGGACTGTCTATACAGAAAAACAGTCGTTTATGAAACAGTGACAAGGGTTATGAAACTCATTACGATCTGAGTACAAAAGAGAGGCAGTTAACGGTCTGAGCAAAAGTTTACACATTTCAATGAAATTCAGACGTTCCTTTATATGATACTAATACAATGTCACGAATTCACTTGTGACATTACACCCCATCAAAATGAAATTTTTCATAGAAAATTTAACAGTAGGTGATATTTATCCTAGCTCAGTCACACCAGATTCACACTGTGGTGTGTACTATCCTGCTACAGGAGAAAATCACTGTTGTCAATGAGCATAAAAACCTCGTATTTACGTTAGCGGAAGCCAGCTTGAGGAAAAAACGCCATGATGATGGTGAAAAATCCTGTACTCAGGTCAAACTGATCGAGAATTTGCTATTTTTACATTAACAACTAATTGATATGTAGTGTGGTGTATGTAATACCTGGTGTAGATGTGCCTGTTGTAGTGTAACTGTACCTACGTGTAAAGTGATATGATACAAATTAATGGTAAATGGAGACGACGAGACAGAAGAGAAGAGGCGGCAGCATGTGGCAGAGACAATCAGATGATCTGCACATTAAAACTGCTGCGCCCACCAACTCTACCTGTAAAATCAATGAAGGTGAAGCATCAAAAGTGTCAACGTGACAAACAATTTTTATTAAATTACAATTTCTCTCTCTGCCTAGTAGTCAGTACACATGCTACAAAAAGTACACTATTATTTTCGTAATGGATACATTATTAACCAGGAAACGTAGTCCCAGGACAGAATCTCAAAGGACCCTTGTACTTTACTGGTTAAACCTAACTATACACTTATGATGAATATCGGCAAGCAGAGAATCCCTACGCAATCTCGGGCAGGTCACATTTTAACACCCAGCGTGGTGTGAACACTCATGTGGATAATGTGCATTCTCCGGGAATCCTCAGAGAAGCCCACAGCTCGAGACACCACAAGGTAATTCAGACACAGCCTCGGATTGCCTCTGTGGGGGTCTTGAACATTCCCCTTAACCTATGGTACCTATGTATGTCAGACTCTGGACATAATGTGTCCTATGTGACCTACGAGCAAGATGCTGGGAGCCAAGCTAGTCCCTGGTTTACTCAAATCTCTTAGGACCCCTGTCTTATGGACCCCAGTCTACAACAATTGCCCGTGTTAGTCATCAGTTAGCAGGCGAGACATCAAGACATTTGCACCTACACTGTCACTTCCTTTGATGTATCTCACAAGGTTAAACTGCTTCAAATACAGTGTCCAGCGTGGCAATCTTGCATTAACTGTCTTAGTTGTGATGAGGCTAGTGAGTGGCATATGATCGTTTCCAGAGTGAATGGTGCTCCATATAAATAATAGTATTATTTCTTAACGCCATCAACCACCTCCAAGAGTTCCTTCTCAACAGTACTGTAATTCCTCTCGGTGGGTTTTAGCTTACAGTTGTAATATGCCACTGGGAAAATTCCACTTTCCAATTCTTGCATTAGTACGGCACGTACTCCACCTTGTGAAGCTACAGTGCACAATAGGAAAGGTTTATTGGAATCAGGCAACTGCAAGATAGGCTCCTTACAGAGCATATTCTTGAAGGTGGCAAAAGATCTCTCTTGTGCTTCTCCCCATTCAATGGTATTTGGAGCATGACACACCTTGTACAACGGCTGGGCAATGAGAGCAAAGCTGGGGATAAAACTTCTATAATACCCCACTAGGCCGGGGAATATCCTAACCTGTTTCTTGGTCACGGGTCTTGGGGCTTCCCTAACCTTTCTGATCTTATCACCCTGATGCCTGCAGCGATTGTTGCCAACAATATGTCTGAGGAACTCCACCTCACCGTGCGCAATTTTACACTTGCTAGGCTTCACAGTCATGTGAAACTCTGGAGTCTACTGAATACAATTTCCAAGAGTCTGAGGTGCTCCTCCAACATGGCAGAATGAACGAGGACATTGTCAACGAACATTTTTACTCCTACAATACCATGGAGCATTTGTCTCATGGCATGATTGAATACTGCTGGGAATTGATAAGTCCAAGTGGGAAGGACTTTATACTGATACAACCCCCTAGGAATAGAAAAGGCAGTAAACTGACAGCTCTCGGGGTGAAGGGAAAACTGAAAGAATCCCTTTGCCAAATCGAGCTTCGTGAAATATCGTGACCCTGCCAGCTTGGAGAAGATGGCAATATTGTCACCCACTGGCTCAGCATCCACTTTGCTGATTGCATTAAGCCTCCTATAATCACCACAAATCCTGACTCCACCATCCTTCTTGCGAACTACTACCATTGGACTACAGTAAGGAGATGAGGACTTTTCAGTAATACCTGCAGTCTCCATGTCGCGATTTCCTTGTCTTCTGCATCCAGTAGTCGCGTGGGAATTGGATATGACTTAACCTTTACGGAAGTATTGCTGGTCAACTCAATTTTGTGACACTCAACCTTTGCGAGTCTAGGTTGGTCAAAGAAGACATCAGCATACAGACAGACCAGTGACCTTATGGCATTCTGGTCACCTAATGCTAAGTCAGTGTTAAGTAAGACATCTCCGACAGTCTCCTCCTGACAGGACTGAACAGTTAAGGGCTCGTCATCATGGTCATCAGCTGGGATCACTGCAGCTGCCCCAGGTTCTTCCAGTGGCTGGTCACTGTCATTGGCTACTCACGGGCCAGTCTCCTCGGGGTTTGACTCATGGTAAGCCTTCAACATGTTAACGTGGAACCTTTCATGAAGATTCCCAATCTGGATTATGTAGCTGAGGTCTGAAATGCACTCTACTACATCATATGGACTCATCCACTGTGCCAGCAACTTGTTCTGGGCAGTGGGGAATAACACCAAGCATTTATCACCTGGACTGAACTTCTGAAGCTTTGCTTTCATATCAAAGTAAGCTTCTTGAACTTTGCACGCTTTGATCAATTCTTCCTTAGCTAACTCACACATCGACTGGAGGCGGTCAGCTAAATCAAGGACGTAGGTGTTGGTGGTCTTGACTTCAGGGTCAGGTTCTTCATCGTCCCATAACTCACGATGGACTTGAAGTGGCCCATGGACCGACCTTCCATACACCAGTTCAAAAGGTGAGAACTTCAAAGAATGCTGTGGGGCTTCTCAATAAGCAAAAAGAAGGGGAGCAATGAACTGCGGCCATTCCTTTGGCTGTTCGGTGGCCATGCGCTTAAGCATCTTGAGATTCCCGTTGAACCTCTCACACAACCCATTTCACATGGGATGATAGGCATAGTTCACAAGCCTCGGATGGACAACAACCTGAATGCTTCATTCATCATCACAAAGGTGAACTGCAAACCCCGGTCACTTAAGACCTCCTTGGGGATACCTATGCCACAGAACACTTCAATTAATGCCTCAACAACAGTGACGGCCTCTATATTCTTAAGGGCCACGGCTTAAGGCCACCGTGTGCTGAAATCAACAATAGTGAGGATATACTTTGATCCATCACTAGACCCAGGAGAGATTGGCTCAACAATGTCAACTGCTACTCCCTTGAATGGTTCAGAGATTATAGGCATCGGTTTCAGTGGTGCAGGATGGACACGTCCCTGGTCAGTGGTATGCTGACACACATCACAGGCACGCACAAGCCTAATTATTTCCTGCCCCATTCCTGGCCAGAAAAAGTCAGTATGGATGCAGTCAGAGGTCTTTAGGCCCATGTGACCTCCCATCACTGAAGAATGACCTAAATCAAACACTGCTTAGCGATGCTTTGCGGGAACGACAAACTGCAGTCGAACCTTGCCCTGGGGTGTTTGTGACTCACGGTACTGCCGTCCTTGCTTACGAAGGAACCTGGCTTGACCTCCTCGTGAATACTTAGTCACATTACCCTCCAGCCTCATATGCACTGAGGCAAGTGTTGGGTCAGACTGTTGTTCGTGGACAACATCTTGACTACGAATCAGATCTTGTGGCATTGCAACGGTCAACAGGGTGACACGGTTTGGAGCCTTGGCCATGGCTCGTGTTACTGCAACAACCGAAGTCTGAGTAGCAACATCTATGGCACAACTATTTTTGACACTGGGTATGTTACCTACAATGAGGTCAAACAATGGTTCTGGCATGACAACAGCAGCTGTCAAGCCAGTGTAGATAGAAGATGCCACCTGGATATGTGCCTCAGGGAACAATCTCACTGATCCATCAATAAGTCTAACTTGGATCTGCCTACCTGTGTACTCGTTGGGCTGAACTAAACTCTGCTTGATGGAGCAGCCTGAGGAAACACTGTCTCTCAGAACATTTACGGAAACACCTCCCACAGTCCCTGGCTGAACAAGAAAGGCAGTGTTGCTGGTGGAAGGGTCTGTGGAGGTTGCAGCCAGTCATTGATGAGATTGTGGAACGAACGATGCAGCAAATGTGGCACCCTGAGAACTAAATGCCTGAGGGGTGGTGCTCACCATCTGAGGAGTTGGATCATTGACCACCTGTGGAGGAGGATTCACTGTCTCAGAGGAACTAGTGAACTGGGGGAAATACCTGTACTGGTGGGGATGGCACCACCGTGCACTTGTTGTGGAATGAAGGCTGCATTTGCCTCCTGTCTCCGATACATTAAAGTTGATTGTCCTGACTGAGGGTTACGTGGTTTGTCCTTGTTCTGCTGCTGCTTGGGATACTGCTGCTGGTTAGGGTACTGCAAGCACTTCTTCCAATTGGGCTTCTGTGTATTTTGCCCCTGGTCCTTCTTCTGCAGTTTGTTTGGACCTTGGCCATTATTCTGAGAATGGCTTTGATGCTGGGGTTCAGTCTGAGATGGCTTCCCAGACTTGACAGTATCCTTCCTGTTCCAGGTACGTTGCTTACGAGTTTGGTACCTGTACGCTCTTTTCCACCATTTGGCTGGCATCCCTTACCTGGCAGATCTTAAGCTGAGCCATAAGCTCAGCAGGCCATGACTTCACTAGCTGTGTGCACAGCATGAGGTCAGTTATCCCCTCTCGCATGTGAGGGGTCTCATCTTTCTCTATCCACTCATCTAAGTAAGCAGTAAGCCGATCGAGGAACTGAACAGCAGTTTCCTTTTCATGGAGACGCGTCCTCATGAACTGACTCCTGGCGTCATCACCTGTGAGACCATACGCTTCGATGAGTGCGGCCTTCATCAACTCATACGTGAGATTGTCTCCACGAATTCTGTGGAGAATATTGAGGACAGGGCCCTCAAACAAACTAAGAAACTGGAGCCACTTAGCTGCCTCATCCAGCTGGTACAGCTGTGCCATGTCCTTGAAACGAGCTATGAATGGCTCAATTCGTTCACCTTCCTTGTATGAAGGAAGCTTGAGGAGTGGGGTTGCCAGAACCTGTGCAGGAAGAGTACTCATGGAACTTGGGTGAGCTGCACCAGATGTGCCCAAAGCCAAGGAGTCTTGCTTGAGCTTCAACACCTCAAGCTCGTGCTTCTCATGTGCCTCGCACTCGGCACACTCGTATTCACGCTGTTCTCGCTCGTATTCATGCTTTTCTCGCTCATGTTCACTTTGAATTCTACGTTCTTCACGGGCATCATTCTCACGTTGCTGATCATAACCATACTGTGAGAGCACATAATCTTTCATTTCCTGGGGATTGGTAAGCCCCATATCTTCGGCTTCCTGTACATATGGACTAGTAGCCATGGTGCTAACTCAACTAAGACTGAGTGGACTAAAGACTGAGTACTGAATTCTTTTTCACAGAGAAAGTGCTAATAATCGAAAGTAAAGAATATAGGTGCAGGCTGCTGGTGACCAGTCTTGTCTCCTGTGTAGGAGGATTCACTGTCGCAGGGGGATTAGTGAATTGTGACTTGTTTCATCTCCTGTGGGGGAGGATTCACTGTCGCAGGGGGACAAGTGTATCGTGACTCATTTTATCTCATTAAACTGATAGGATTCACTGTCGCAGGGGGACTAGTGAATCGCGACTCATTTTATCTTGTTAAACTGATAGGATTCACTGTCGCAGGGGGACTAGTGACTCGTGACTCGTTTTATCTTGTTAAACTGGTAGGATTCACTGTCTCAGGGGGCTAGTGACTCGTGAATCGTTTTATCTCATTAAACTGGTCAGATTCACTTGTCGCAGGGGGACTAGTGAATCGTGACTCGTTTTATCTCGTTAAACTGGTAGGATTCACTGTCGCAGGGGGACTAGTGAACAGTGACTCATTTTATCTCATTAAACTGGTAAGATTCACTTGTCGCAGGGGGACTAGTGAATCGTGACTCGTTTTATCTCGTTAAACTGGTAGGATTTACTGTCGCAGGGGGACTAGTGAATTGTGACTCGTTTTATCCCGTTAAACTGATAGGATTCACTGTCGCAGGGGGACTAGTGAATCATGACTCGTTTTATCTCGTTAAACTGGTAGGATTCACTGTCGCAGGGGGACTAGTGAATCGTGACTCGTTTTATCTCATTAAACTGGTAGGATTCACTGTTGCAGGGGGACTAGTGAATCGTGAATCGTTTTATCTCGTTAAACTGGTAAGATTCATTGTTGCAGGGGGACTGGTGAATCATGAATAGTCTTATCTAGTTAAACTGGTAGGATTCACTGTTGCAGGTCTTCTGGTGAATCGTGACTAGTCTTATTTAGTTAAACTGGTAGGATTCACTGTCGCAGGGGGACTAGTGAATCGTGACTAGTCTTTTCTAGTTAAACTGGTGGGATTCACTGTCGCAGGGGGAATAGTGAATCAGACCAGTTTTAGCTAGTCAAACAGGTAGGATTCACTGTCACAGGGGGACTAGTGAATCGTGATTAGTGCCTATAGCCTTTAATGACAGCAAATACCTAGGTGTGAGTGAGTGAGTATTACTGTATTTCGTTAATAACTTTAAAGCTAGGAGTTAATATCCTGGAATGAGGTCACCAGATGTCACGGGGAAATATAAATTTAGGAATAAATGCAAATATTACTCGAAAGTAACCTCAAGGAATTGACTTGTGAAATCAAGTAGTAAGTTTTACTTTATGCTGGCTTACTTCAATTCTCTAAAGATAAGAATTTTATAAACTTTCTCAACGGTACACAGCGGACACTATCTACTCACGAATGCTGTATCATTAGTACTGTTAGCCTCCGAGAAGGGGTGATCTTTAATGAATAACTAATAATAATGATGGACAAGTTCTTGCTAATCCTTAACTCCTAGTTGGCACAACGGATTTGAGAATTAATGCAAAAGAACTGGCCTAAATACCAGTTGTGATTATTATAGTAATTTGTGCAAACTGGGGTAAGCAAATTTAAGAAAGCACAATGTAGAGAAATCAAACACAATTCTAGTTTTACATTAAACTCAAAGAAAAGAACTTATTTTAATAATTACAATGAAATAAATTTACGTTACATGAATCTCAAAAATGAATTCAAGAGGGGAATTCACTGTTACAGGGGGACCAGTGAATTCAAATAACAAAGGAAATACACTCACTCATGCAAAGAGCTAATCAGACTTAAGCCTAGGAAAACGAACGGAAATGCTGGTCAGTGGAGGGAACGGAGCCGAAGCTATGAGAGACTGGGCGTCTGTCTGTTGCACACCAGGCGCTGCTGTTCGCTGCTAAGCCCACCACCCTGATCACCGTCTAGGTGGAGAGATCTAGGAAATCGCTGTACAATGGAGACACTGCTCTCTGCGCTGGGCACAACGACTCTATTCTTGAGGCAGTCCGAAGCTGACTGACTGAAGTAAGCAAGCTGGGGCACAAAGGTCGGGAGATGAGCATGGCTCAACTTAACGGTCGGAGGAGGAATGCATGGGAACGATAATTACACAAAAAGTTTCGCCCAGTGAATCACACTGTCTATACAGAAAGATTATCACTCATGAAACAATGACAAGGGTTATGAAACTCATTACGATCTGAGTACAAAAGCGAGGCAGTTAACGGTCTGAGCGAAAGTTTATGGATTTCAATGAAATTCAGACGTTCCATTATATGATACTAATACAATGTTGCGAATTAATTTGTGACAGAGGCGAAAAGATGGATGGCACGGTTCTGATAAGGAATGACCCCAATATTATGCCTAAAGAAGTCAAAGCTTTCTACACCCATTAGTAATGCTTATTCAGCTCAAAACGTGAAAAGTACGAAAATAAACTTTTCTGCCCGTGCTGGGCAACGAGTCGTTTCCTGGCAAACAAAACCTTGTGGACGCAGCTAGGTCATAGGCTGGTCACTGTGTCCAAGTTTGGTCGGAATCGGTTAATTCTGAAGGGTATAAGTGCCTGCCACAATTAAACAAGAAAGAAAGAATACAAGAAAGAATGAAAAAAAGAGAGAAAATGCGACAAACAATATGGGCAGCATAGAGCTGGCCAATAACATTCAAGCGAGTAATATGTATATCACATCCCTAGGAAAAGGCGATGCACAGTTTACAAGGTAGCGAGGTACGATTTTGTCATAACTGGTGTGTGTGTGTGTGTGTGTACAAAATCTCCATATGTATGTATGTATGTACGTATGTATGTATGTGTATGTATGTATAGATGGATGGATACGTAATTTTTGTGTGTTTCGTGTAAATGTCAGTATTCGTTTGCAAAAAAAGTTTACACGTGCTTTTCCTGGTTTACGTATACAAAAATATGTATGTGTGCATGTAGATGCGGTGTGTATTTACTGATGTATTTATGTATGTATGTAGCAAAGGCTCCTACTGTATGTGCTGAATGACATGCAAGATACAGAACATGTCTACTGAAATTACATGTCCTCTTTATCACGCTAACATGTACGTACGTTGGTGTGCTCTTAGTGCCTGCGAAGTGTGTGTTTGTGTGTGTGTGTGTGTGTGTGTGTGTGTGTGTGTGTGTGTGTGTGTGTGTGTCATAATGCGGAGGCGTGTAAATGAGCAGTTCCGTGTGTGTGTGTGTGTGTGTGTGTGTGTGTGTGTGGATGTTTGTTCCTGCTGTTGTTTCTTCTAAGTGTGCATTCCTTTGTGTACATAATAATCCTGTGTAACTATATTTATGTGACTGTAGGCCTATGTGTGTTGGGTAAATAAACAGATCGAGCATGTGTGTGTACATATTATGTGTGCATATGTGTATGTATTTGACTGTATGTATGTGAGTGTGTTTGTGTACATGTGTGCGAGCAGCAGAATCCGGTCTTGTCGGTATGCTAAGGTATACATATCATAGGGACCCAGGTCACATGTATGCATGTGTGTGTGTGTGTGTGTGTGTGTGTGTGTGTCACAGAGACAGGCCATGTATGTGTGTGTGTTTGTGCATGTACGTGTGTGTACATGTGCGTGTCATAGAGAGAGAGACAGGTCATGCACTCAACTTCCTGGATCGATAGGGTGATGGGGGGAGGGAGCGCCACTGCCCTCCCCCCTTCCCTTGCCCGCCACCCTTTCCCTCCTTCTTTCGCCCCTTTACCTCGCCCCCTTTCCCTTTCATTCAGTCTTCCTTCTTTCGTTTTCCTCAATCTTTCTCTTTCTTCCCCTTCCCTTCCCTTCTTCCCCATCCCTCGTTCCCCTTCTCTTACCTCAATTTTTTCCTCTTTCTCTCCGTTGCTTCTTCCCCCTTCCCCTCTCTCTTCCCTTTCTCCTTTCCCCTCTCTCCGTCCTCTTCCTCATTTTCATTCTTCCTTTCATTTCCCATTTTCTTCCTCTTCCTTGTTTTTCTATCCTTGGCTCTGGCTCATTGAATAGTTTCATTAGTTATAACCACTCCGACAAACAGCCTCAAGAGGAATAAAAGGTATGTTGCTATTTATTTCCTTCATACTCCTCGTTCCCCTTCCCCATCCCTTCTTCCCTATTCTCCTCCCTTTTCCTACCTCTCATCCCTCATCTCTACCCCATCCCCTCGTCCTTTTTTTCGTCCTATCCTCTTTCCCCTGCCTATCTTTCATTCCCTTATTTTCCTTTATGTTCTAATTTCGTTTCTCACGTACACCTTTTCCTTTCAGTCTCCTTCACCTTTTCGCCCCCCTCCTCCCTATTCTCTCACTTCTATATCCCTTTCCTTCCTTCCTTCCTTCGCCTTTGTATTCCTACTTCTCTTTCTCCTTCTCCCACCTTCTCCTTTCTCTTCCCTATTCCTCTTCTTGCCTTCATCTTTCCTCTCACTTTCCCGCTTTTCTTCTCTGTACTTTTCTTTTGCCTGCTCTCCTTCTTCTTCCGTCATATCTCTTCCCTCTTCACTTCTTCCGTTCTTCCCTTTCTCTCCTTTCTCTTTCCTTCCCTCTTTCAGCTTCCCTTTTTCTGTTTATCTTCTTCTCTTCTCCACCTACTGATCCTTTCCCACTATTTTCCCTTTGCTTTCCATCCCTCATTCACTTACTTTCTCCCTCCCACATCCCTCTCCTTAACTCTCCTTCTTTTTCCCTCTTCCTCGCTTCTTTTTTCATGTTCTCTTGTTCCCTACTTGACACTTCTATCCCTTTTCCCCTCTCCCCACGCCTTCTTACTCTGTGCCCTTCACCTAGTTTGTTCCTCCTCTAATTCAACTTCTCATTTTCTTGTCTCTCTCCTCCACATACATCTTCTTTTACTCTCTCTCTCTCTCTCTCTCTCTCTCTCTCTCTCTCTCTCTCTCTCTCTCTCTCTCTCTCTCTCCGATATATATATATATATATATATATATATATATATATATATCTATATATATATATGTATATATATATCGGTTTATCTGGTTATAGGCACCCCTTCATTACGATGACGTCCTTTTTTGTAATCTATCTTGAATGTCCTGGTGATTTTATGCGGATTCGGAGCGTCTTGTGTCAGTGATGAGTCTCCTAAACTGCGTGACATCATGCAGTGGCAGCAAAGAGACAATATAACTACGTCTGACAGGATTAAAATAAATTACAGAAATGCGATAAGCCCAACCTCCACCGGTTACAAAGTATAACTGTTATAAGCTTTTCGTATATGTATCGCGTTTGTCTATCCTGGTAAAGGTCCCTATCAGCTCAACAGGTATTCAAGTGGAATCAGACATTAGAGCCGATCTGAATGGTAACCAAAGACACTCATTTCTTACATAAGGCTCTCGAATTTCTAGTTGTGGGGGCAGCCCTGTTATACTAGCTGAAAATAAACCGTATAGTGTCTGAGAAAGTATTCTGTCACTCAGAAGTTCCGTTGAAAAGTACAACGTATCACTGCTACAGAATCTTCGATTAATCCAGAATTTTTCTCCTGTGAAAAGCCCAACGTAAGAGGATTTAGCGATAGCTCTGATAGTGGATAGAGGGAGGTGGTGTTGTGTTATCCACACACACACACACACACACACACACACACACACACACACACACACACACACAGTTTTCACATTCAATCAATCAATCAATCATTTCATGTGGCACCCCACGGGATGCATAGGGCCTCGATGAACTCTCTCCACCATTATTTGTCTCTTGCCATCTCCTTCAGGTCCCACCAACACTCTCCTGCTTCTCTTTTCATTGTCCTCAACCAGGTTTCCCTCGGCCTACCTCTACCTCTTCTTCCTCTAGCAATCCACTCTGGCACATCCTGTATTAAACGCCTTCTTTTCTGTGTATGTGCCCCAGCCATTTCCAGCGAGACAGTCTCACATATTCATTAACTGGTTCCACTCTCGTAATATCCTTTACTCTTTCATTTGTAACTCTGTCTTGACACTTTACCCCAAGAATCCTTCTCAGTATTTTATTCTCAAATCCTAATACTTTCTGATCTGTTGCAATTGTACTGTACCATGACTCACGCCCATAAATTAAAATTGGTCTAACCATGGACTTGTAAATTTTCACTTTAGTATGTACCGAAAGCATATTATTATTCCAAACAAATGTCAACATTCCAACAGCTCGCCAAGCCTGTCTAATCCTCTCCTCAATTTCATTGCTTAATGATCCATTAGATGTTGCAATCGTTCCCAGATATTTAAAGTTTTCTACATTCTGCACCACATTATTCCCAATTACACAATCGATTTGGTTCTCCACGTTCATATTAATAATTTCAGTCTTTCCACAATTTATTACCAATCCCACTTTTTCTCCTTCCTCCACCAGACAATCAAGCACCCTCTGCATCTCGTAAATACTTCCGCAAATCAGTACAATATGATCAGCATAGTCCAAATCCATCAGCTTCTTATTTTCTTTCCAGTAAATTCCTGCACCTGTTCTCCTTACAACCTTTCTCATAACATAATCCATAACCAAAACAAACAGCAATGGTGAAAGAACTCCTCCTTGAATCACTCCTGACCTAACTTCAAATGGATCACTCAAAGAGCCACCCACCATTACCTTACAAAAAGTACCTTCATGCAGGCTTCTAATAATATTTACAAACTTTTCTGGTATACCATAGAATCTCATAATTTTCAACATAGCTCCACGTGAAACACTATCAAACGCCTTTTCAAAATCCACGAAACACATACTAAGTTGCGTTTTCATCTCATTAGCTAGTTGCATTAGATGCCTTACAATAAAAATCTGATCATTACAACCTCGACTCTCTCTGAATCCCGCTTGTTCTTCTCTTAAAATTTTATCAGTTACTGACTCTATTCTGTTCAACAAGATTTTGGAAAAGACTTTTGCAACTACAGGTGTCAAAGTTATCCCCCTCCAATTGCCACACACACTTAAATCTCCCTTTTTTGGTATTTTTATAATCACCCCATTTTTCCACTCTTCCGGAAATCCACCATTATCCCAAGCCACATTAAAAAGTTTCAAAAGCGCATTCATCAGCTCATCATTTTCCACCGTAAGCATTTCAGGAAATATTCCATCCTCTCCTGGGGCCTTAAAATTCTTTAACTCCTTTATAGATTTTGCTACCTCTTCCAAGGTTATATCCCCTGTTTCTATCTGCAAATCTCTCTCGGCTGGCAAAATGTCCTCTTCAGCTGGGATTGGTCTAATTAGAACAGATTCAAAGTGCTCTTTCCACCTTCCTTTTATATCCAAATCTTTAGTCATCAAATTACCATTTCTATCTCGTACAGGTATTTCCTTCCTTCTCTTTTCAGTCCCAGTTAACTCCTTTATGGCCTGATACGCTGTTCTTGTGCTCTGACCGTCATTTTTACTTAATTTAATTTCTGTTTCTATTGCCTTTTCATCATATAGCCTCCTCTTATCACGTCTAACGAGTCTTTTTACTTCAGAATGTAAACTCCAGTACTTTACTCTAAGTACTTCAACTACCTGGCCATCAACATGTTGTTCTTCATTTCTTAACTTCGCCTCTTTCCTTTGCTGAATTGCATTCCATGTTTCATCTGACATCCACTTTTTCCTTCTCGCTTTTCCCTTTTTCTTAATAGTAACCTTAGCATTCTCATGCAAAACCTCTTTTACCTCTCTCCACATTTGATTAATATCATTGTCTTCAGATTCCATCAAAGTCTGCAAGACTAGAAACCTGTTCCTACATTCCCACCGAAACTTTTCCTTCGTGTTCTCATCACTTCTCAGCTCATCAGAATCACAATTACCACCTCCTGTACAATTACCACAACAAGTTGATGATCACAACAAGTTGATGATCACTACCTATATCTGCCCTCCTCCTTACACACACATCTTGCAAATAACTCCTATGCCTTCTGCTAATTGCAATGTGGTCAATCTGGTTACAATATTTACCACATGGTGAAATCCAAGTAGTCTTATGTATTTTTCTATGCTCAAAGATAGTTCCACCAATTATAAGGTCATTTGCCAAACAAAAGCTTCCAAATCGCACCCCATTTTCATTTCTTATACCAACACCCTCCTTACCCATACAATCTTCAAAGCCATCCCTACTACTGCCAACAATCGCATTAAAATCACCAATGCAAACTAACACATCATGTCTTGCCACTCTATTCACTACATCCTGCAACTTCTCATAAAAAGTCATCCTTCATTTCATCAGCAGCCTCATTTGTCGGAGCGTACCCTACAACCATACTGATATTACCATGGTCAGATTTTAAATGAGCATAAAGCAAGAGCTCATTAATTGGTTCAAACTCACATACTGCCTTACAAGCATCTCTACTCAGCAGTAAGCCTACTCCTTGGTAATGATTTCCATCACTCCTACAAGAAACCACATTGCTTCGAACAATTGACTCTCTCTCTTTCTCTCTCTCTCTCTCTCTCCTACTACTACTACTACTACCTTTGCATAACCTAAACCCTTCACCCTAGGAAGAAAATTATCGTTCCACTCCTATCACATAAATTATAAATTATATAGTTCAGCTTGGGACATTTCCATCAGGAGGGGTTAGATGCGACCTTCATTAATCCCTTTCGTGCGACAGGTGTTTCATCAGCCGAAGCAGCTCGTCCGGAGACTGGAATATAACATAAAAAGCTTATCGGATAACAGGGGTCGAAACAAATGAGGTAATTTGAAACTAATAATTATTTATGGCACAAATATAGACCCCCTCTAGCGACGCAGTTTTCTGCCATCAAAATGTAGATTTTTTTTTGCAGTGGTCATACTGCCTCTTTTTTTTTTTTTCTTTTTTTTTTTTTTAACGCTTCAGCCTTGTCAGTACTACAGATAATGTTCATAATTAATAACATCGTTCAGAGGTAGCAGGAAATGAATAGTAAAATCCTCGTACTTTAGGAAGATGGTTTTCAGGCTAATAATAATCATCTGTACCGTAACCTAAAAAACAGAAAAACCATGGTGACGGGTAAACATTATATGTTTCGAAATAGGGAGAGACTCTTTACTGACACACACTGTTATATGTCTGTAGTTACTGTAAAACAAAAAGAATGAAAGAAAAGGAAAATGTACAGTAATAAAGTGTACATTGAACTACATCAGTTCGTAGGGCAGCCAACTCTTAACAGTGACTTCCTTCATCTACTCGTGATTTTGCCTGTCTCTGCTCATCATTATCATAATCACCACCACCACCACCACCTACTTCTCTCCAGTATATGGGGTGAGAAAAATTCAGAAACAGGAACAAGAAAACATAAAAACAAGAAAATCTGTTAGGCAAATATTTTATCGGCAATGTCACTGGTTAGAATGAGTAGTAGTAGTACGATCGTTCATCACCATCCTTGCCACTTGTAGCCTCTAGATCACCGACGATAACACCCGAGAAAGTCACATTCCCTTTAGTACCTTAACCCATTTTGTTTCAATTATTTTATACTTGCTACCGCCGGAGGAATTTGCAGTTCACAGTTTAGGATGTGCGTCAGATAGTGAATGGTTTAGAAGTCACCATTAACTCCTTCAGTAAGTTTTTTTTGTTTTTATTACTGATTCGCTAAACTTTATTCAACTACATGAGAACCTCTCATAGTGAAGGAGTTAACAATAGGAAATATTTCGGACTTTCAAGACCAATTATCCTGTAGGACATACTGACTGAACTTGGATTGGTCTAACAATAGATGTCAGGAATGTTTAGCCAGTGTTTACGGTAATTATCGACAAAACTGCCCTGTCGAGTATTCCTTCTCCACTTTCTTTCACCCTTTTCATTCCAACCAACCCTTTTTCTCCTAGCATCTCCTGCTCTGCATATTCCTACTGTTTCGTCTTGACCTCCTTCCTTTCACTCTTCCTTTTCCTTCTCCTTATTTCTCACCCATCTTCTTTCCTTCCATTGCTGTCTTCCCTGCATTCCCCATCTCCATTTCTTTCCTCCTCTCTCTCTCTCTCTCTCTCTCTCTCCTCTTTCTTATCTTTTCCATCCACCTCTGCCTTCCTGTTTTCTCTTTTCTTTCCTCTTTTTTTCCCTCTTCTTTCCCTCTTTTTTCTTCTGCACCCTCTTCTCTCTCTACCCTCCCTCTCTTACTTGTCATCCTTCTCTTGCCTTCCTACTTCTTTTTTTTCCTCTTCTACCATCCTCGCTTACAAGTCTCTTCTTCTCTCTTTCCTACCAAATGCTTCGTCCTCCCTCCTCTTTGCCTCCCACTACTCTGTTCGCCCCCTCTATGTCTTCATTCTTACCTACTATCCTTCTTTCCATCTATTTCTCCTTCATCTCATTTGTTTCCACCTGTCTTCCCTTTTTCTTTCTCTTCCATCCTTCTTCCCTACCTACTACCCCTCTTCTTCCCTTCCTTCCTGCTACTACCCCTCTTCTTCCCGTCCTTCCTGCATACTACCCCTCTTCTTCCTTCCTCCCTACCCTTTTTCTTTTTCCCTTCTATCTTCCCTCCATTTCCAACCCCTCCTCACCCATTCTCCTGTTCATTCCTACTTCTATTATTTTCCTTCATTTATCCCCTCCTCCACTTTCTTTCCCTTTTCTCCTTCTTCCCATTTCTCTGTCTCCTCTCTTTCTCTCCCTACTTTCCTCCCTCTGCCCCATCCCTCTCCCACCAACCTCTCTTATTTCTCTCCTTCATTTCCCTCACCACCGCCTTCTTTCTCTTCTTCCCTTATCCTACACCCATCTTCTCATCGCCCTCCTCTTTTCTTCCTTCTGTCACCCTCAGCTTCATCTTTCTTTCTCCCTTCCCTCTGCCTCGTCTTTCACTCACCTTCTTCTATATCTTCCTTTTTTTCCTTTCCAATGCCATCCCTCCCCCTTCTTCTTCCCTCACACTCTCCCCACCCACACTCTTCCCTACTATACTCTGTCTTCACACCTCTTCCTCCCTCCCCATCCCTCATCTCCCATTCCCCCACCCCATCTTGTTCTACCTCTTCTTCCACTATTTCCGTCTCCTCTGCTTTCCTCCCCCACTCTCCTTCTTCCACCCACTTCCCTCGTTGTCTCTGCCTGTTCTCCATCTTTCCTTCTCTTACCTACTCGTCTCCTTTCCTCCTCACCCTCTTCCTTCTCCCTTTTCCACCTTCCTCATCACCCTTATTAATTCATTCTACCCTTCTCAATCTTTCTTCCCCCTTTCATCCCTCCATCTACCCCATCTGCGTTCTTTTCCCTAAACTCTGCATCCCTCCCCTCCTGTTCGCCTATCCATCTGCTTTCCCTCTTCCCTTTCTCCCTCCCTGCCCCCCACCTCCTTCCCTACCCCTCTGTTTTTCCCTCTCCGACTCTTCTCCCCCAACCTTCCCCCAGTCCCCCCCAGGGCGTGTAAATATAAAGTTAAAGGTCGTAGGTCACATTAACAGTCTCCCAGCAGCCGGGCGGGGGGGAGGAGCGAAGGGGGAGCAGGGGGAAAGGGTGTTACAAGACGGAGGAGTGATAAATGATAATGAGATGAGGTGTTAATTAATAAATAATAGACAGAAGATGGGAGGTGATTAAAATGCGAAATAAAGAAAGAGGGATGAATGATGAATGTAGGACGTAATTAAAATACAGTGAAACGAGTAGGAGGTAGAATAATAACCAAGGCAGAGGTTGGATATTAAAGTAAACGATTGGTTGTAATAATAACCGAAATGTGAAAGCTGGGGATGAAATATGAGGAGGGATAGATGAAAACTGTAGGAGATGAGGCAACATATTGAGAGAGAGAGAGAGAGAGAGAGAGAGAGAGAGAGAGAGAGAGAAAGAGAGAGAGAGAGAGAGAGAGAGAGAGAGAGGTGGGGGAAGCTGGTGATGGAGGAGGAAGTGGGGATAAATGACAGAGTTAATAAGTTATAAACATAAAAATAAAAGTAGGAGAAAGTATATAGATGACAAAGACTGCAAATGGCAAACAGGCCTAGTGATGAAACAGACGCAGAAATACGAGAGGGAATGTTGATAAAATTTAAGATAGCAGATGGCAAGCAGTTTAAAGAAAGAATAAATAAGTAGGATACTCTTGGACAGGAGAAGGAAATCCGTACTAATATATATAAAGAACAAGTGAAAGGCTGCGTAGAATGCTAAATTTTAGGGAAAAATTTTTGTGTGAGAGGGGAAAGGTGCGATATATATGAGGGGAAGGGAGAAATAACTATAAATAAGAAAGGAGAAAATGTTGCATCCGTGAATTTCGATAAACCATCCATGTTCACTATCATGGCTACTTTTTCATATTCTGGCTACAGTGACACCGTTTTTTCCGCAACCACGCAGGCGGCCTGATCCACAGCATGGCCATGAAATATTTACAGTACTATAGACCTTTGAATAATGAAATCTGGCATGCTGCAACCGTAGAGTTTCAAGAGCGTCACTGGCTTTCAATGATTTTATTCTCATCCACACAGGGGCGTCTCGTGGGGGTGTCTCAGGGATATGTCCAAAGACAAAAGAACCGTTTGTAATATGTTGGGGTGGTAGATATTGTTATGGTGGCTTTGCTTTTCAAGGATTTCTATGTCTTTTTTTCTAGTCTGGAAGGATTTTTTTTTTAAGGATTTAAATGATTCTCCATTAAACATTTCCGTATGATAATTTTTTATTGTTATTATTAAAAATTCCTACATCGCCGTTGGAAGGTTTCTTATGTTTGTCATTATTGTTAATATTATTATTTATTTTTTTATTATTTTTACTTATTTTAAAATGGCGACAATTCAAAGGCTATTTCGCCTTGAGCCTTCATGCTTCGTCAGCTTAGTCCATCATCTGTCTGTTTCTTGTGGCCAAATATGGTAGTAACCCGTCAACCGGATCTCCGGACATTATCCGGAACACAGAAGAGTGAGTCAGCCAGGCCATCTCAAGAACCGCTTAAACTAGGAAGCAGAAACTTCACAGCAAAATAGCCCTTTGGCGGACGCCGACCGAAAGGGAGTATGGTTCCAATCGGGTTATTATTCTCCGAGATCGCTTGGGGTCAAGAACTGGGACTTTTCTGGATATTCCGGATTTCACTTAATTTTCCAAGAAGAATTACAGCTAGAGCCACCAAACTTGGTGGACCTGTAAACTGTAATGACCCAGGGTGACATGCACAAGATCAGTAACCTTGACCTCAAGGGCCTGTTGTAGCTCGGATTCTAGTAGGCAATGGCTGTGGGAATTTTATCTTCGTCATAAATTTCCTTGGAAAATTTTACGGTGATCTAGTTAATATTATTATTGTTGTTATTATTACTGTTATTGTTATTGTTGTTATTATTATTATTATTATTATTATTATTATTATTATTATTATTATTTATCATCATCATCATCATTAGTGCTCCCGGACATCTTCACTCATCATTCTAAGTGACTGTCTTACTGAAAGGATTAATATAAACAACTAGACAAATCAGTTTAAAAAGGAATTTGCGATCAAAAGGGGAAGTGAAATTTCTGTGTGTGTGTGTGTGTGTGTGTGTGTGTGTGTGTGTGTGTGTGTGTGTGTGTGTGTGTTTGTTTGTGTATTAGAGAGACAGAGAGAGGGAGAGGGAGAAGATGGGGGGGAGGACTACCAACATGGAATGGGATGTAATTAAGAGATAGTGGGAAAGTTAAAGAAACTAGTTAGCTTAATGGGTGAATGGGAACTGGCTTACCTCATCAGCAGAGAGAGAGAGACAGACAGACAGAGACAGACAGACAGACAGACAGAGACAGACAGACAGACGACAGACAGATAGACAGAGAGAGAGAGAGAGAGAGAGAGAGAGAGAGAGAGAGAGAGAGAGAGAGAGAGAGAGTTGAAATGAAATGATTGTGAACGAAGAGGGGGAGTGAGAGAGAGAGAGAGAGAGAGGAAAGACTAAGGAAGGAACGGGTAGAGGAGAAGCTGAGAAGAATGGAAAGAAAGGAATGTGAGAAAGAAGAAAATAAGAGAAACATTGACTTTGATTATGATATAACAAGAATGATAGTGTGTGTGTGTGTGTGTGTGTGTGTGTGTGTGTGTGTGTGTGTGTGTGTGTGTGTGTGTGAGAGAGAGAGAGAGGGAGAGAGAGAGAGGCGCACCTGAGAGCACCTTTAATTAGGGGGGACAGGTGTTGAGGCAGGTATGGAAGCAAATTTGAGGAGGCACATTGCGCCTGAATATTTGCTCTCTCTCTCTCTCTCTCTCTCTCTCTCTCTCTCTCTCTCTCTCTCTCTCTCTCTCTCTCTCTCTCTCTCTCTCTCACTCTCTCTCTCTCTCTCTCTCTCTCTCTCTCTCTCTCTCTCTCTCTCTCTCTCTCTCTCTCTCTCTCTCTCTCTGCGTGACTACCGCAAGAAGGGACACAGAAATAATAACCTCAAGATGCACGCGATTTCACCTGAGAGAGAGAGGGGGGGGGGAGAGAAGAGCGGCGAATGGGAGAGTGCAAGAGATGTGGAAAAAAAGAACAAGTAAAAAGAAAGATAAGAAAAATTCAAAACTTTAATCCAATATCATAATAACGTAAAAAGTGAGAGAGAGAGAGAGAGAGAGAGAGAGAGAGAGAGAATACCTCCTCCCCGTCAGACAGCTTAAAGAGGAAGGTAGACACGCTGGAACCCACAGCGTTCCACGAAACCCCATTAGAGTGAAGTGAGATAGGAGAGGGAGGGGTTATGTGTGTTTGATATTGGCGTTTTTGTGGCAACTTTCATCTATTATATGTACTAAAAGACGCGAGTACATGTTACTGTGTCTGTACTTAACGCTCAAATGCTCTTTATACCTAGGCTGCTTCTCCCAAGGAAAGGAAGTTTGCAGAGACCTGACGACGCACTCCCAATTTACTCATCCACACACGCGTTCATTCGTATCTTAGCCCAAATGATACTGATACAAATACTCAGTCGTTCAGATTATATTGTCCTACTTATCCTCACAAATGCAAAATGAATAAAAACAGAATTTACTGTTTTGGTGCCGTGATAAAAATTCTTAGTTATACGGATTTTAAAAGGCAACAGAAACTCAAGTTTTTCTGCTTCTATAAAAGAAAAAAAAAAACTGTATTATATTGGCACAAAAACACACAAATGGAGGTAAGACTGTTATTGAAATAAAGTAAATACAAATTGAGATTTTGGTACCAATGGACAAACACACGCCAATATATTAGTAGCAAAACGAAGGCGTACAAGTGATCCCACTGGCACTGGAAATAGAAGTAATGATATTGGTGCTGCATCATATACACAGGTGGCCATATAATACTAAAACACGCAAACACAAGCGACTGCACTGGTACTGTAGCAAACAAACACTAGTTGTTATATCATTCCAAAAAGACAAAAATGCATACAAGATTAAAGAATACCCTGTATCTGTATTAACCAGCTATAAGAGGATTATTATTATTATTACCATGAATTTTGTGCGATGGATGGCAATAAACCTTAAACACATACATAAAACTCTAAATTCGTCTATTTCTGTGAAGAGCAATTACTTCCGTCGTTAATTTCCGGTAATAAAATTTCTCTCTCTCTCTCTCTCTCTCTCTCTCTCTCTCTCTCTCTCTCTCTCTCTCTCTCTCTCTCTCTCTCAGGCTTTATGCAGATTACTCTCTTAAGAAATAATCCCTTCGGCATGGTAGGCATAATTCTGACTAGATTTTGCAGAGAGGGAGAGAGAGAGAGAGTATAATGGCGAACGATGAGAGAGTGGGAAAACACGTGGAAAAAGAAATGAAGTGATGGACATGGAGAAAAAACTGAGAAAGGATAAGTGAGGAAGGAAGAAAGAAATGAGGAAGGAGAGAAGGTAGGGAGATACAGGGAAAGAAAAGAGAAGAGGTGTGGCTACGGAAGGGTATGGAAAAAGGGATAGGGAGAGGGGAGGGGAGGGGAGAGTATGGGGGAAGGGCATAATAGAAGGGAGGTGAAGGAAGGGTAGATGGGAAGGGAAACGGAAAAAGAATTCGAGGAACGAGTGGAGGATAAAGGAAGTGAATGGATGGGAATGGGAGAAGTGTATGGGGGAAGGGTGTTGGGAAAGGACAGATGAGGGGAGTGAAGAGGGGAAGAGAAGGGAATAGAAGAAAAGAGGGGTATGGAGAGAGAGAGAGAGAGAGAGAGAGAGAGAGAGAGAGAGAGAGATAGGGTGAGAGACGGAGGGAGAGGGAGGCAGAAGATACGGTAGAGACAGGAGGGAGAGAGGGGTAGAGGAGGTTGGAGAGGGAGGAGGGTGGCGTGGGATGGGTAGAGGGATAGGAATGGGAAATATAAGATACGAGAATTGAAGTAGGTTAGGGAGAAGGGAAAGGAAAGGGGGCCTGAGAAGAAGAGTAGGTCGGAGGAAAAGAGGATGAATGACAAGTGAAGAAGATAAACAAAACTGGTGAAAAAAATGAAAAATGAAAAAAATAAGACACAGAAAGAATTAGAGGGGCACTCAGTGGAGCGCACCTCACCGATAAAGACAATGTAATTTCCAAACCACTCATCATAATGGGTTAGGTTTTCTCATCACTGACTAGGGTTTCACAAAAGATGTTTTCCGGATCCAGACTGTAATTCGATCCAGGTCGGTCCCAAAAGGTAACCGACTGTTCCCTGGGACGTGGGCTATCCACTCACCAAATTTCATCCAAATCTTTCTCCTGGTTATTGAGTAATCCTGCTAACAGAAACTGTAATACGATCCGGATTATTCCCTAAAGTTAATCGATTGTTCTCTAGGACATAGGCTGCCTACCCACCAAATTTGGTCCAAATCTCTCTTTTATTTTTTAAGTAATCCTGCTAACAGACAAACAAACAAACAGGGATGAAAACATACTCTCCTTGTCGGAGAGAATTAGCAAAAAAGTAATAAAACAGGAAAAAACTAAGTACAAGATAAGCTTTAAGGAAATGTAACATCATATAAAAGCAAACTTTTTAAAACAACACACAATGAAACTCAGGAAATAAGCAGAAATGAGTAAAGGGAATAAGAAAGTGAGAGTGAAAAGGAGGAAAGGTCAACAGAAAAGAGAATAGGGATAGATAAAATGACTGAAGATGAAGCGAGAAGAAAGTTAGCTGATAAGATTAAACTTGAGAGAGGAAAAAGAGGAAATTGTAGATGGAAAGTAGGTTACATGTCAGTCTTATGAAAACTGGAGCCAGACAGGACAGTGGTGACTAAATAAGAAAGAAGTTTCATTATAGAGAAAGGTATGAACTGGCTGAAGGGAGAGGAGTAAAACTGGATGAAAGGGTAAGGAAAGCAGAGAGAGACAGCAAAGAAAGAGAATGCGTTTAAATATATACCAGTTAAGGAAAGAGAGGAAAAAAATTAAGAAAAAGAAGGGAGGTTAGGTAATTATCGGAAAAGAAAGAATATGAATGAAGACGAAAACAGAAGAGAAACATATTTATTTTAAAACTTTGTTGAGATATAGAAGAAGAGGAATAGAATGGCAATGGAGAGGACGGAAAAATGAAAATAGAAAAGATAAATTCTAAAAATGTGCTCTTTAATTTTCCCTTTACTTAGAGAGAGAGAGAGAGAGAGAGAGAGAGAGAGAGAGAGAGAGAGAGAATGAAGAGAGGGAGGAGGGATAAATCGATAAGTGGGGTGCTGGGGAGAGATAGGAATGAGGTAATCAGAGGCAAGACAGAGAGAGAGAGAGAGAGAAAGAGAGAGAATGAAGATGTAATATGGAGCCTCTCCGAAGTCGTTCTCTCTCCCCTCACACACACGTGCGCAAAGAAAGAAAGAAATGAGGTAGAAGCAAGAAAACTCCAGACGGGGCCACATCAAGGAAACGAGGGACCATATTGTGCCTTCCATGACCACACAAAGCGTATGGGGAGAGTGAGAGAGAGGTGATGAGAGGGAAAATGAGAGGCGATGAGAGGGTGGGCTTAAACGTGTGGATGTGGGATGATGTGCTAGTGAATGAAGTGAGAAGGGAGACAGACAGACAGACAGACAGAGACAGAGAGTTACTGTACACATTGTAGGCTACTTGTACACTTTACCTTATTTCACACTATCTGTTTTTGTCTTTCTGTCATAGTTTTCAAGCTTTAATTATAAACATGTGCATGAATACTTATATATCCCTGAGTGTTAGTTACGAGCACAGTATACTCACCATACCAAAATTTATACTTAGTTTGAGAGATATAATTTTTTTTTTCTTTTTGGGGGAGGGGGTAGTTTGAGAGATATATATTTTTTTTGGGGGGGAGGGGGGGCCATAAGTATGGGCGAAAGTAGTAAGCTGGTATCATGGAAACTACGCTTGGTAGAGCAAGAGACAAGATACAGTTCATGACCCCCTAGCCCGACCCGGCAGGAAATATTCAGTTTCTAAAATAAAGAAATAAAAAAATATTAGTGTACAGATACCGGCCCAAGTAGCTGATGGGCACCGCAGGAACTTGGTATGGATACGAGTATTTGGCGAAGAACGGCATCCCCCCCCCGACCATCCCTCCACCCAAGAAAATATCCACAGTCTTCCAAGAGAAGGCTTTGTGTGACTCCAAAAAACTATCCGAGAAACCGCCTTAGACAAACAGGAAAGGCATCAGGCTACATTTCTTAGAATATTTAAGGAAGCCAGGAAAATCAAAGCGAGGTCAAAGACAAGTCCTCCTGGATTGACAGTGAACCGAGCAATAGATACATAGACCAATCTAATGCAACCTATCCCACGCCAGCACACCTCAGCCCAACCCATTACACCTTGATCGACTCTATTCTAACCTTCACCAACCCAGTCCAACCTAACTTAGTGTAACCTAACTAAACTTACCCATCCCAACTTACCCAACCCAGTCTAACGACATACAACTTAACCTAACCACACCCATCCCAACTTAACCCTGTATAACCGCATATAACCTAGCCTAATCACACCTCTCCCAACCTAACCCATTACAACCTGAGTCAACGTAACGACATACAACCTGACCTAACCACACCCATCCCAACTCAATATAACCTAACCCTATCTAACCACACAGACTCCAACCCAACCTACTCCAACCAAACTTAATCAAACTAAACCAAGCCCTACCAGTTCAACCCAACCCAACTCATCACACCCTAATCTACTCCAGTCCAATCTGCCCCAGCCCAACCCAGTCTAACCACACCCAGCCTAACCTAACCACAGCCATCCCCAACCAAACCAAAACGAACTAAATCAAGCCACACCAGCTCAGCCCAATCCAGTCCAAATTTCCAACTTAACCAAACTCAAATAACCTACCTGACCCGTGTCCAACCTAATCCAACCAACTTCAACCTAACTTAATGTTGTCACAGCCAACCTAACCTAGTTCAGCCTATTCCAGCCTAACCCAGTAAAATTCATCTAACCCAACCCAATCCAACCTAACTCACGTTTTTTTCTCTATGACCCCAGTGTCAATAATCTTAGCCAGTAAATAGCAAGGCTATTGACACACCCGTCATGGCTACTGGCTGGATATTGACAGATCTTTGAGAAATGGTGTAGTAAACTTTAACAAAGTATCGTTTAAGCTTTCGGTCTACATCTTTTTGTATCAGTCTATTTGTCTATACGTCTGCCCATTTGTACAGTACATGTTCATCTCCTTTCTCTGCCTCTGTCTGTGTATTCCCTCTGTATCCATTCATATGCCTGTATTCTATTTATCCATCTATATTCTGTCTTTCAATGTTTATCTGCTTCTTTAATCAGTTTCTCTGTTATTTGTTTTTGTTTTTATGTAGCCTGTTATCAGAACTTCTCTATCTGTATTCCTCTGTTTGACTGACTTATGGTGGGGATTTGATTAAAGACGACCGAATGCCAGCTGCCATGCCGGTATATTTTTTAATATGGATTGGCTTTTGTGAAGCACTGTGATTGGATTCCGTTGAATTTTTGGGCATTTTCTTCAAATTGTTCCAAAACAACAACATATTCTGACGGGCGATTGGCATTCGGCCCTCCTAATGTTTTTGTTTCTTTTTAGTCTTATATATTTGTTTTCTGGTATTAACTGACTACTATATGTCTGTTTATTTGCGTCTGTCAACTAATCCGTGTATCTGTATTTGTACAGCATATATCTATCTACTTTTCTTTGTGTCTGTTTAATATCTACCTGTCTATCTATCTATCTATATCTGTATCTACCTATCTCTATCTATCCATCTATCTATCTATCTATCTATCTATCTATATATCTATCTATCTATCTATCTATCTATCTATCTATATATATATATATATATATATATATATATATATATCCAAACGCCCACAGCCACAGCTCATCAAGGATGATCAAGTCGAAAACCCACTCCCAATCTCTCTCTTCCAAGTCAGCACCACTTCACACCCTCTCCATCCTCCCTCATGTAATCCTCATATTGCTCCATTTTGTTCTGGGTATGCCTCCCTTACGTACCCCTCCACTTCATCCCTCCACCTCGCTCTCGGTCGTCCTCTCCCTCTTCTTTCACACTTCTTCACTCTGTCCTTCCACCTAGTTCTCCCCTCCCTCATGGACAGTACGCCTCTACCCTATCCCTCCACATATTTTTAAATCTTTTCTTCTCATTTCCCCCGCCACTCACGTTCTCCTCCAATGTATCACTCCACCTTATTCTCGGGTATCCTCACTCTCCAGTCAAATTCGTTTTTGTGCAAGTAGACGGATTTTAACGTCCAGTTGTTGTGAAAGGGACTTAATGCTTTCAGTGCTACGGATCTGTCCTAACATCAGTTAAATTTTTTTACATTAAAATGTGTTTTATAATAGACCTCACCTCAACATGATGTGGTGGAGATCTACAGCATTTGCTCAATATTTTTTTTTTCATTCTTCATCCAATCATTCATCATTTTGCTGCAATTCCTTCATTTCTTCATCAGTTTACTTTAAATGTGGTAACTTGTTCCTCGGCAATATACCCTGGGATCTTTTTATTTTATTTCATTTTTTTTTTCTTTTGGTCGGGAGTCAGGTAACCATACAGACACATGAACTTGTTTTTTAAATCAAAAGACCAAAGGTAAACGTCGCAGGGAATGATCATTTTAAACAATTTTTATCCGGCTTTGATCCTAGAGTGGAAGGGTTGAGGAGAGGTTAGAATAAACAAATCTGGCTTTAAGAAGAATTAAAGGTCAGTATCACAGTAAAAGGTCAGAGACCAAGGTTACAAGGCAAGGTCAGTTCAAACAGTTTTTAACCAAACTTGGTAGAAGTGTTAAGGGTCATGCAAGAATGTGATTCAGTTTTGCAAACAAGTAGTTAAAGTTCAGGGCTTCAAGGCAAGGTTAAAGCTCGACCCATGAGTCTGTGAAGAAAAAGTTTGGAAGGAATGAGAGAGTGTTTTTGATCGGTGATATGAATGGTAAAGTTGGTAATGTGAAGGTGGATGGAATAGTTGGTGAGTGGGGTGTGCCTGCTGAGATAGATGAGAATGGGAGTGCGTTAGTGGACATCTGTGCTGGGAGGGGGTTGGTAATAGCCAATACCCTCTTCAGGCATAAAATGATCCACAGGTATGCATGGCGAGTGATGAGAAGGGTGGGTGGTGAACTGAATGAAAGGAAGGCAATGATTGATTATGTGTGTGTGGATGAAAGGATGCGAAGATGTATATTGGATGCAAGAGTTTATAGAGGTTGGGGGAGTGGCCTTTCTGACCACTACTTGGTGGTGGCCAGAATTAGGATGCAAGTAAGATGGAGGAATAGAAGAAGGGAAAGACAAGAGGAAGGAGTAGTTGCAAGGAGAGTGGAAAGGTTACAAGAGGATGAGAAAAAGGCAGAGTATAAGAGAGAAGTGGAGGAACGATTGGGCAAATATGAATTGGAGCAGATGGGAGACGTGGAAGGTGTGTGTAAGATATTTACAGAAGAAATATGTGCAGCATGTGATGTGGTGTGTGGAAGGAAGAGAAGACGGAGGGGGGTGCAAGGAACAGCGTGGTGGACTGAAGAGGTGAAACAGGCTGTGGCACAAAAGAAGAAAGCATACAATGAATGGATGAGAAATAGGGGCGTGGAAGAAGTTGAGAGGCAGAAGAGAGAGTTATATGTGGAAAGGAAGAGAGAGGTGAAAAGATTAGTAAGAGAGTAAGAAGAGAGTGGATGAGGAATTTGGAAGGAATTTGAGTGTAAAGTGGAGGGACTGTAAGAAAATGTTCTGGAGAGAAGTGAAAAGAGTAAGACAGGGTGGAAGTGAAGTTAGCAGGGAGTGAAAGATAAACATGGTAGATTACTAGTGGAGAAGGGAGAAAAAGTGAGCAGATGGAGAGAACACTTTAAGGAATTGTTGAACGTAGAGGATGGAAGTAATGCGAGTATAAGCGGCTGGGGAATGGCTGGGAGAAGGAGGGAGGTGAGAAGACAGGTAGAAATCAGTAGGATAGAGGTTGTGGAAGCAATGAAGAAAAGTTAAATCGGGGAAAGCCCCAGGAATTGATGGAGTGTGTGGTGAGATGCTGAAGCATGGGGAGAGATAGTAGTAGAATGGATGTGGAAGATGTGCAGATTGGCCTGGGAGGAAGGTAGAGTCCCGGAGGATTGGAAGTCAGGTATAATTATTCCCTTGTACAAAGGAAAAGGGGAAAAAGAAGTGTGTGGTAATCATAGGGGCATTTGTCTTCTTAGTATAATAGGAAAAGTGTATGGTAGGATACTTATAGACAGAGTTAGAGAAAGAACAGAGAAATTAGTTGGAGAAGAACAGGGAGGCTTTAGGAAGGGGAAGAGGTTGTGTAGATCAGATATTCATTCTTAGATCTTTAGTGGAAAAGTTTCTAGAGAAGGGAAAGAAGTTGTATGCGGCTTTCATGGATTTGGAGAAAGCATATGACAGGGTGGATAGACAAGGATTGTGGAAAGTGTTAAGAATATATGGAGTAGATGGGAAGTTGTTGAATGCTGTGAAGAGTATGTATGATGGTGCTAAGGCTGCAGTGCGTGTGGATGGTGAACTAAGTGAATTTTTTCTCTTTGAAAGTTGGTTTGAAACAGGGATGTGTCATGTCTCCATGGTTGTTCAATCTGTACATGGATGGGGTAATAAAAGAGGTACAAGGTAGGGTAGTGGATGTTGGAGTGGCCCTGGTGAGAGAGGATAGTGTTTGGAAACTCCCTGTACTGTTGTTTGCAGATGATACTGTGTTGTTGAGTGAAGATGAAGGGGAGCTGCAAGGCTTGGTGGATGAGTTTGAGAGAGTGTGTAAGAAACGGAACCTAAAGGTGAATGTAGGGAAGAGTAAAGTGATGGTCTTTGAGAGAGGTGAAGTCAGTGAATGTATAGCGAGGTTGGATGGTGAGGAATTGGAAAATGTGAGTACGTTTAAGTATTTGGGTAGTGTGATGAGTAAGGATGGAGGTTTGGAGGGTGAAGTGCTTGAAAGGGTACAGCAGGGAAGAAAGGTTGCTGGTTCCTTGAAAGCAGTGATAAGAAACAGGGAAGTGAGCATGGAAGTAAAAAAGTTACTACATGACAGTATTGTGATACCAACTCTAACGTACGGAAGTGAAGCTTGGACGTTGTTGGAAGGACACAAGTCAAGAGTGAGAGCAGTGGAAATGAGTTATTTAAGAGGAGCTTGTGGAGTCACGTGGAGAGACAGGCTGACGAATGAGGATATAAAGGAGCGTTGTGGTGTTGATGTGGATGTGATAGGAAGCTTTGTGAGGAACACACTGAGGTGGTTTGGCCATGTGGAGAGGATGGAGGGTGAAAGACTGACGAAGAGAGTGTATGTGAGTGAGGTGGAGGGTGGAAGAGGGAGGGGGAGACCGAGGATGAGATGGAGGGATGGGGTGGAGAGGTATATGAGAGAGGGGGGTGTGAGTTGGGAGCAGGGTAGTGAAATGGCGGGGGACAGGGCGACTTGGAGGCGATTTGTTTGTGGCCACCCCAAACGGGATTGAGGCGTCTGGCAATAGATAGATAGATAGATAGTTTTGCTCTGATTTGGATTCAGCTTGGAGGATGAGCTGTGGATCACCCAAAAGGTTGTTCTATTGAGAACAGTAGGTCTAAGGTCAAGGTTACTTAGCAAGGTCAACATAAACAGTTTTATCAGAAGTAGACTAAACTTTGTGGAAAGGTTCAGGTTAAAACAAGGATAAAGATTCGATTATGAAAACAATGAGTCAAACGTAAGGCTCACAGGAAAAGTCAAATGTCAAGGTCACTGGACAAAGGCAGCTTAAACAGATTTTATCTGATCTGAACCGATGTTGGTGGAAGGGTTAAGAGATGGATAAGAATTAAGTCGATTTTTAACAATCTGTCGAAGGTTAAGGTCAAAGAGCAAAGTCAAATATTCCGGCCATAGACCAGTTGGTGGGTAGCTGAATGCTGCACTTTATACACCATTATTATTACTACAGGTATTATTATTATTATTATTATTATTATTATTATTATTATTATTATTATGTCATTATTATTATGATGATGATGATGACGAGGAGGAGGAATAGGAGGACAATGACGACTAAGAATTTTGCTGACTTGGGTTCCTCTAGTTCTTCAGTTAGGTGGAACCTGTCTACCTCTTTTTTTACTTCTTCTTTTCCCCAACTGAGTACCCCAGCCTCAGCCCCTACGCGTCTGTTGGAAGGAAGAATTTTTAGTAACATCATCTATTTCATACCATCTACTGAATTAGAAAAAAATAAGGAATTATATTCTTTCGTTTGGATTTTTTCCCTTTCTGAAGTTACCATACTGTATGAAATATCTGATTTGTACAAAACAAAAAAGAGCCCAAAGCTTGAAGCCCGCAGATGCTGCTCTTCCTCCTAGATAAATGAATCTATGAGACCCGAAATCAAGGTTCATATGAGAAGTCTGGACACATTTCGTTTAAAGGACAAGAGGTCTTAGGCAGGGAAATGCAGACTGAGAAATACTAGACCTGACCTCACCAGCTGAATACATGAATGGCTGGGGGTGTATTGGTTAATTGTTGCACTGGACAGCTGGACAGAAAAGGCGTGAGAATATCTTGCAAGACGGATCCTACGCACCCTCATTGCAGTGACCATTCAATTAATGTGGGAAAGAGAAGCAACACTGCAGCGAGTTAGATACTGAATTGTCAGTACGAGGAGGAAACTTGAGAGACTTTTCATTTACTCCACCTTGTTTGGAAGAGTTGTTTGTGATGAGCCCCCCCCCCTCTCTCTCTCTCTCTCTCTCTCTCTCTCTCTCTCTCTCTCTCTCTCTCTCTCTCTCTCTCACACACACACACACACACAGAACTTTCCCGTAACATATTCCTCCGCACAATAAAGTCACACATACACACACACAGCTCAAAAGTAAGCCAACACAACCCGGTCTCTCTCTCTCTCTCTCTCTCACACACACACACACACACACACACACACACACACACACACACACACACACACACACACACACACACACCTCAAAAGCTGGCCAACAAAACGCTCTCTCTCTCTCTCTCTCTCTCTCTCTCTCTCTCTCTCTCTCTCTCTCTCTCTCTCACACACACACACACACACACACACACACACACACACACACACACACACACACACACACACACCTCAAAAGCTGGCCAACAAAACGCGCTCTCTCTCTCTCTCTCTCTCTCTCACACACACACACACACACACACACACACACACCTCAAAAGCTGGCCAACAAAACGCTCTCTCTCTCTCTCTCTCTCTCTCTCTCTCTCTCTCTTTCTCTCTCTCTCTCTCTCTTACACACACACAAACACCTCATAAGCTGGCCAACAAAACGCTCTCTCTCTCTCTCTCTCTCAATGGTAAATCGCTCTATTGACAAGACTCGTTTGAGAATTGGCTGGGTATTGGCCCGGTGAATTAGGACGGATCGTTCAGGGTGTTAGTTGGAGGGGAAGTTGTGGTGCTCTCTCTCTCTCTCTCTCTCTCTCTCTCTCTCTCTCTCTCTCTCTCTCTCTCTCTCTCTCTCGTTCGGAGGGAGTGTGTGCAACGTTTTGAAATGAGGCGTGGTGTGAATAAGACTTGATGCTTGTTGAGAGACTGTTTTATGACACAGAGGATAAAGTCTGGTCTCTTAAAACCATTTGGATCTCCAGAGTTCCAGTCTATATGGTTCACAAATAAGATCACGACAACAGTTAGGAAGAGAAAAACAGTATACCGGAACTTCATAAACAGTACAGCTATAAAAAAAATGACAGCATCAACCCTCTTAATTGGCTGTTATCACTTATGAACAGGTTTAAGCGTGAAGAACTCCCGAGAGTAACCTTATTTAACGAGAAACCCGAGTAGTTCTTTGGTTACGTGAACAGTAGAAAACCGATTAGTAATAAGATTGGCCCATTGTTTGATACACGTAGCATCTTGCGAAACTCCGATCATGCAGTAGCAGACATTCTAAATTCCTTCTTCTCTTCAGTCTTCACTAGGGAGGCAAGAGGTAACATCCCTGATCCAGGCATTACTCATAAGGGTATGACTTTAGAGAATGTTCTGTGCATGAAAAATGAAGCTTTCGATAAGCCAGGCAATTTAAAGGCCAAATAATCCCTTATTCCTTAAGAGTTTCTTCTAGGGGTTTTGTGAAATGCCATATGATCAATTGGCCTCGCACCTAACTGCTGCCTTTAATAAATCACAAGCTAATGGAGAAGTTCCGTCGGACTGGAGGGAAGGAAACATGACCCTCATGATTGGGAAATCACCATTGTCCAGGATAATACCATCCAGTTAGCCCTGTCTATGGTAGGGAAGGTGCTGGAAGGTATAGTTACAAACAGGATTGTAGATCTTCTCTCAAAAATTGACTTACCATGGCTCTCAACTTGACTTTAGGCAGTATCGTTCGTGGTTAACCAGTATGATTGGATTTTCCACTAAATACTCTCTGAATAAAAACCTGTGCCGGGCAACTCACATTCGTTGTTTAGGCTTCCAGAAGGAGTTTATAAAGCGCCTCATCGAAGTTGATGTAAAAAATTCGTGCATTGGGAATGGCCTGATATTCACTGACTGCCTGGTGCCAGAAAAAAGCTGGCAATGGGGAAGCCCGCTAGTGGTCAACAGTAACACGTGGAGTGCCCCAGGGTCCAGGTCTAGGTTCATTATTATTTATCATTTACACAAATCTCAGCATCGTCAGCTGAACTGCAAAACTGTGGATGACACATAAAGCTAGGATGTAATTCCTAACCATTCGAGAAGATGGAATAATTACTTATGGACTTGGTTAAAATACGGGAGCATGGGCGAGTGCAAGGTGAAGCAGATTGGTCATGCAAATCCAAGAACCAATTCGTCCGTGTTAGGGAGAGCAGTAAGCAAACTGACAGGGAGAAAGATTTAGGTGTACTAATCTACATGGACCTCAGGTTCTCTGTGCACTTAAGTATGTAGAGCAATTAGTACAGAGGCTTCTATGTTATATAAAGAGGCAGTTTAGGTACCGAAACAAGGAGATAGTCTTTTTTCTCTACAATTCTCTTGTACGGCTGCATCTGGAATATTCTGTGCAGTTCTGGTCACCGGCCATGAAGAAGGATGTTGCGAGGCATGAGAGAGTCCAGGTGCCGACTACTATGCTGATCGCATCCATCAGGCATATGGGAGATCAGAAAAGGCTGCAGTTACTGGGGCTGAGCCTCTTATAGTTAAAGGCTAGGCGATTGTGTGGACAGCTAATTGAGGTTTTCATAATCCTTCATGGATTTGAGGATATCGACTACTACCACTTACTCAGTTTAAACAACTCAAGAAAGACACATGGATGGAAGCTTGACTTGAAGGGTTTCCACTACGATACATTAGGTAATCTCTTCACATACAAGGTCGGTAATACCTGGAATCGGGTACCACCACAGATATTTGACAGCTCCTCAGAAGAACAGTTCAAAACTAGTAAGACAAAGTTTGGATAATCCTAATTTAGTAGTAGATTGAAATGTTCTTCTTTTCCGTCAACAGTTCCTATCTGACTTTTCCTCGAGTATTAAGTACACTTCTTTTCCCGTGCCCGTCCTGCGGCTGGGAGAGGTGGGTGATGAGAGCCTTCATCTTCATTATACTTTTGTCTAACCAGTAAAGTAGCATTGTGTACCTGGCAACATAATTCATGGTACTGTACTTCCTTGGTATGAGTCGTAAGACTTTTTGAGGTACTGCTTGTCCTTGTAATTCTCTCTCTCTCTCTCTCTCTCTCTCTCTCTCTCTCTCTCTCTCTCTCTCTCTCTCTCTCTCTCTCTCTCTCTCTCTCTCCGGCGTAAAATGTGTTCACTGAAGTATTGGATCTGTTTTGTAAGGGTGGATAGTTATGGAGGGGAGGGGGTTGCAAGTGGAGGAGGAGGGAGAGGGCTAGGAAATAAGAAAAAAAAAATGTGTAGAGAAAGGAGACGGAGGAAAAGTTTGGATGCACAGAGACAGGAGAAAGATGTATGGATAGGAAAGAACAAGGAAAAGTTTGCATGGAGAGAGTGAGGAGGAAAGGCGCAGAATGAGAGAGAAAAGTGAAGGGAGAACAAGTAAGAGAGGCGGTGCAGAGAGAGAGGAACGAGATGCGAGTGTGGAGGGAGGCAGAGAAGTATAGACATAAGGAGGAAGGTGCATGGAGTGTGAAGAAGGGAAGAAGGGAGCGGGGAGAAGTGTGGAGAGGGAGGACGAGAAGAGTATGGAGGGACGAAGCGGGAGGAGAGAAGGCAAGGTGATGGCGAGGGAGAGGGAATACGGAGGGGACGAGGGGGGGAGGGGCAGAGAAAGAGAAGGTGATGGAAAGAGGGAAGAATGATGACTCAGGGTTAAAGTGAATAGAAAGGGAGAGGATAAAGGAAAAAGAAGATGGAGAATTTCGTGTGAAGAGCAATATGAAGGAAAGAAGATGTGAATGGAGAGAAGGAAGAGGAAGCGGGAGGGGTGCGTGGAGAAGAAAGGGGCGGAAGGAAGTAGCTGGAGAGGTGAATTTAGAGAGAGAGAGAGAGAGAGAGAGAGAGAGAACTGATCCAAGAGTAAAGAGAAGGGAAGAAGTACACAGAAAGCACAGAATACTGACTTTTAACGAGGTTATCTGCTGGGGTAAAATTAATTATGCCAAGTGTTTACCCCGTGTGTTAAAGTGAAGACTGAAAGGAGGAAGAGTTTTTTCCATCCTCTACTGTCACAGACGTAATAGCTGGTTGGGAAAATAATGTAGGCAAACAACGATTGGTGGAAGGAACAGTATGGATCTCTTGTTAGAAAAACGTACTTGGAAACTATATGGTCTATTCCACTCCTTGATGATACTGGAAAATACATATTTACAGGGTCTCGCTGCAAGCTCGTCCTAAATCCCTTCAGTACGTTGACGAATTTTCATTTTATTTTTGTACTTCAGACGAGTTTATTCGTCATAGAGGAAACGTCCTGTAGTGAAGGAACTAATAGGCTAGATCTGAGCATCCTGCTTGAAAAGTCTTTCAAGCTGAATAAAGTCTTCAGGAGACAGCAAGACCGTCATGAATACTGAGCCCTTGGGATGAATAGGTTAATAGGTTATTCAAGAAGAAATCGGTTTTCTGAAAGGACAAAAGTTTGATTCCGGGTAGGACAGGGAACAGTTTGATCACTTGAATGTCGGTAAATCAGACTTCCCGTATTTTCCACAAAATTTACCACCATGCCATAAAACACCCTCATTAGTACAACATATACCATCACCCCAGACCTGAATATGAAAGTCCCATCATGTACTCCGTACGATCATTCTGTACTAGCCTATTAGTGGCATGTGAAGGTGTGGGCCAGAAACGAGGACTGCTAGGCCTTAATAAACAGGGTATATCAAGTCTACATTCAGAGGAGGAAGAGAGAGAGAAAGAGAGAGAGAGAGAGAGAGATCATCAGCCATTGCAAATCCAATGCTGTACAAAGGCTTCCCCCAATCTTCTCCACGAATTTCTTGACTGAGCCAACCTCTGCCACGTTTTGCCTGTAAACTTCTCTATCTTATCTCTCCACCTCCTGCCTGGCCCTTTTCTGCTACGCTTACAATCTCATGAAGTCTAGTCAGTCAGCCTCTTGCTCCATCGGTTATCACATATTCTTGCTACATGACCTGCCCATCTCTGTTTCTTTTCTGTTATAACCTCTATATGCTAATGTGTTTGACTTTAGTTTTCTCTCTCACTCAAGTTTTTCTTCTTCTTTATACACTGAGCAAATAAATGGACGAGCCTGTTTTGTACTTTTGCTCCTGCGTCCGACAGTAAATCTGCTCCTGTTCCATCTTCTTATGGGGCCTTCTCTCTTTTCATACTTTTAAGAGAAATGTTTACTTCCTCTGGTATTACCTTTGGTATTTCATTTGTGTCAACTGGAAAGTTAGCTGTTAGTACTGTTGTCTTTGATGCAAACATTTGTTTGTAAAATTCTTCAACTCTTTTCACCAAACTATCTCTGCATTTAATGACATCACCTAATTCTTCGATTAGTTAGCCAGTCACTGTTCCATGAATATAATATTCACACGGCCAATGTCTTTTATACTGCATTTCAGTCGATAACTGAGAATTGCTCCAAAGGTTTCATGATGATTGTCAGATACTCAGAGGGTATTCTTCTATCAAGACACCAAATATTAATATTAGGTAATAGGAGCCTCACTGAATGAGTGATGTATAAACTGACACCCTAATTCACCTATTATTATCTCCTTTGTTCTAGCTAGCTCCCCTTGATTTGCCCAGTTCATAAAGGATATGTAGCTAGATAAGTCGAATTGACAGATAATGGCGGGCTTGCGGTCTTTGTTGGGTTGCGTGGGTCGAATCTGAGCGTCTTGGTGCCGTCAGTATATACAGTGCTTCCCTGTCAGCCACCATTCTTGAACTGAACATGGCTTTTCTTTTCCTTCATTGGATTCAGAGATGCCAGATATAAGTTAATGGCAATTACTTGAATGTAACGAATTACGTCATGAAATTTAGAAGGAAGGTCTAACTTCACAAGTTAATCTTATTTTTCAAAAAAAAAAAAAAAGCCAGATATTCATTTTATATACATTAAGATATATAAGACTCTTCCATTTTCCATGTCACGATACCACGCATGCCCAGACATGTACATGGCATATTCCCATGATTATAGGAAATTTATACATATACTTTATAATTGTCCATAAAAGGTTAAAAGCAGCAGCATTTAATTTATTAATGATAAAGACTTAGCCAGAAAACTAGAGCAGATCCCTGGGTTATTAAACGACATTGAACCAGCACTATACATTTACTGGTAAATTCCTATTTCTCTATCAGGGACAACTATATAAAGAGGTGTGCATATACCTCTGCATGTAGGATATCTCCCTCTGGGAGAAATAGTTTCCACAGTGATCTAAATATTGTCACTGGCGTAGTTACCCCAGTAGCAAATGGTTGAAATAGAAGATAAGATGATAATGAAAAGAGAGAGAAGCGAACCGTTTAGAACATTAAATCTTTTCTCTTATCAGTTTTGCTGCCTGTAAAGGGTAACCGTAGTCCCCTCGTGTATTTACCCAGGTCATCTTTGCCTTCTCAGCTGATAACACACCAGATGTTTTTCTCACAAATTACCCAGAAAATTCCTCTTGTCCTTGAAATACTAGGTGTGACATAATGTAGGAGGAGCAAAGTAGGGATGTTTGCCAATTAGAAGCCTAAATGGTGCTTTCGTTACGTTCATGATGGCACACAATTGGTTCTGTGTGGAGTGTATGAGGCCCTCATTGGTAGCAGGTGCCTCTAGTGTTTCTGTATGGATGGAGATTAATTTGAAGACGGCCTAGTGGTTAATTTGCTGAGAAAGGCGGAGTAAGTCTGCTTTATAAGGTCGAGGAAAATGTGAAGAGACACATTTTGTCTCTTTCTGTACAGACACCCATTTTTGTACACATACACATTTACTGTCACGTTACACTTTTTGTCACATTGTGTTGCACTTTTCCCCAACACTACTCACTACGTGACTTTGATTATAAAACACACTGTTTGTGTACCATTTCCCATTTTTGGTTCACTCCTCCATTTACACTAGTGTGTGATTTATATCTGGATTTAACCTTCGAAGTCTCCACATTTCCTCGAGCTTTGTGAGTACTTTGCCTCCACTGAGTGTATTCTGGTTAGGTAAGAAATAACTTGTTTTATATTTGTATCCTGAGGCCTATATGAATCCTCCTTTTGTAAAACGAACCCTGGTTTCTTCTTTGGTTGTGTATGTTATAGTGTACAGTAAATTTAAGTTAGTTTTCTTGCAAGCTTTACCTTATCCCTTTTGGTGCTTAATTAAGGGTTAAGAGTGCACCGTAATATACACCCCCATAATATTTAATGTTGGGAGTTATATTATTTTGTATCCAAAAATTAACTTGTGTACGATTTCTGTTGTAAGACTACGCCCGTCGAAGAATATTTCAGATCTTCTGCAGGTAGTATTCTCCGGTAGTTTATTTTACTATGGAATTAAGCTGACATTCAGGCATTAATTTTGCAGCATATTTTGTATCACGTTTACATATTGAGCAGATACTGGCGATACGTTTCCAAATTTTACTAACAAGATACCTTATACTCAGTTAAAAATTTACTGAAGATATTAGTTACAAGGATGCCTAATTGTCGGTAATTTTCTCGCTGTGAGCTCAGGTGCTTTGGGAGGCAGCTGGTCAGGTGCGGTTGGCCTATCAGGGTCTACAATATTTTTGTAGTTGTTACAATACAGTGTCCATACTCCGACCATGAGTCATCATAATTCATTATCATCTAAATTATGAACACTGCTTTTGACGTGTTATGCTTCGGAAATTTTCGGCTGGAAATTACTTTTCAAAGATTCATTAAACAATAAAGCTTCTGACTAACTGGACCACAGCTACACAGTACGGCTAACCGGCCTATTGTTGTTATGTTGTTGTTTTTTTATACATTATCATGAATCAGACTCATCTGTATTATCCTAAGCTCTCCCTTATCTCTTAGTTATTTAATCAAGAGTGAAAATTAAGATAGGGCTTGCCTTGGTTTCTCACAAGAAAAAAAAAAGTGCCTTGAAGATTCATTTAATTTAAGAAAAAATACTGTGGAGGAAGGAACACGAAAAGGTTAACGAAGAGAGAGAGAGAGAGAGAAAGAGAGAGAGCATAGCTGATTGCAGCTAAGCCGGTAATTTTAGCCAGCAAGACATAGAGCACCTGTGATAGCCACACCCACCTCCGCAGTAATTCACTAGTTGTCCCAGTGTAGTTAACTATCCAGTGCTGTGCCATGCCCGTTTGTGTCATGGTTACGGCCTATCTGACACGAAGCAGTTACACGGTCAACTAGCGTCTTGTATTGTCCATCTCTCTGTGTGTATTGTGCAGCATGTAAGTATAACCCTGACGTATCAACATACCCTGTCCGGTGTGGTGACTCAGTGAGTGACACAGTAAGGGGCTCACGCTGTATTTGGCAGCCTCGGCGGGTGTGGCAAAAAAAATGAGGAGTGAATTAGTTAATGTTGATCATTCTAGTTTTCATGGTTACAGATTAGCAATAAATGGTTCTGGCAATGAGCGTGACGTGTACAACACCTACTGTTGCAAGTGTATTGTAATTTGCATGAAAAAGAAATGGAAGCTGTTGTTACAGTGTTACGTTGTTAGGTGTAGATTAATGCAGTGTTTTATCTCATACAGTAGCTCTCTCTCTCTCATATATATATATATATATATATATATATATATATATATATATATATATATATATATATATATATATATATATATACATACATACATATATATACGGTACACACACACACGGGGGTGGGGGGAGTGAGGGTAAAATATTAGAGTATTGATGGTTCACTAAGCTGTCCCAGGGTGAAGGATAGGCGAGAGTAAGATGGATGAGGGCTGGGGGTGGGGGAAGTGCGGGTGGGTGAGTGAATGGATACATAGATTACTAGATGGGTCGATGGATGGATGGAGGGATGGGTGAATGGATGGTTTGGAGAATAAATATATCAACGAATGAAGCAGTAAATGAATGATTGGATGGATGAATTCAGTAATTGAATGATTGGATGAACAGACAAAAATCATGGATGGATGGATGAAAGGACTGTGAGTAAGTTCATTGACTGGTTGAGCGATTGATTAATTAAAAAGTAAAATGGTGGATGGATAGATGAATGGAACAATCGTTAAACTGATAGATGAGTTAAGGGAAAGATTCAACGAAGGAAAATATGAATGGAGAACAGTGATTAGGTGATTAGATATTTAGATTAATTAATGGCTGTATATGGATAATTAGATTCATGGATGCAAGGATGGATAGGATGAATTGTTGGATACATCATTGGATCTCTGCAAAGCCGCAAAATTTTAAGTGGAAGTGGAGTGGCTTGTGTGTGTGTGTGTGTGTGTGTGTGTGTGTGTGTGTGTGTGTGTGTGTGTGTGTGTGTGTGTGTGTGTTAAAACTGTCTAATGTAAGTGTGTGTATATAACCAGTGTCTATATATGTATGTACTGTATGTATGCATGCGCTAGACTCCTTTAACCCCTTTAATACAATCACGTCTCTCGCAGTGGCAGAGCTAACTGAAGGTTGTGTACAATTCATCTCAGTCGGAAAAGTCTCTCGTAAGTTAAATAAACTCCTCAGAGGGTAGTATGGGTGAAGCAGATAATTAGACATAACATGAAAATATTAAAACAAGAATCTGACCCAAACTTTGCATGTACATTTAGCTAATGATAGTGCTCAAGTGGAAGATAGTGAAGATACTGATGATGGGCTGTCAGGGATATATTGTGAGGACAAAATAGTGTATGCACCATACCTACTTACTGTGAGAGGAAAGATAAAACAAATATATAAATAGATTATATACATCCATCCATCATCCATCATCCAATCTTATGTTGCCCCATCAGGAGCGTACGAGTCCGGGGCTAGGCAAATTGGTCCTGAAATATAAGATAAGAGTGACCAGCCTCACTCATCCCTGAGATGCTATACATACGTACGTATTATATATATATATATATATATATATATATATATATATATATATATATATATATATATATATATATATATATATATATATATATATATACATATATATATATATTATTGTTTGGTGGGGGCGCTCACCGTCCACTCGCTCAATGTAGAGCTGCTCTCTGGTACCTACTCTTTCCTCTCTTCCTTCTTTCTGTCCTTCCTCTTCTGTCTCTCCTTCATTCTTTCTTCTTCCTTCTGTCTGCTCTACACTAAGTGACAAGCCAAATGATTTCCTGTACACCAGGAAGTCATTTACTACGCTGGGTGGTAATCATATAACTAAATTATGGCGCCTGGTGGTTTAGTGTGCAATTAAGGAGCTCCAATCGGATTAAGCCGGTGTAGGTTCTTATCCAGGGGGTGGTGGGGTGTATTGCTCACGTAATGCCACTCAAGGATGAACGAGGCTGGTCACTCTCATCTTAAATGTCAGGACTAACTTTTCTAGCCCTGGCTTCTATGCTCCTCAAGGTGAAACACAAGATTAAATGATGAATGAATGAATGAGAGAGAGAGAGAGAGTTTTGTAAAGATCTGTCTTCGTCTTCACCTTCGTTTCATTTTTTACAGGTCACAGCGTATACCTTCTTCAGTGCATTGGCTTGTATTATTTTAGCCTACTCCTGCTGAGCCAGACGGTTTTATTTAGATCCTGGAAACAATTTTTTCGTAGTGAAGGGGCTAGGTATAATCTTCAATAAATTCTACGTCCCATTATTCCAGTTACCAGCAGATTAATTTACGCGGTTCGGTGGTGATCTAAGTAAAAGGATTAAAAATAACCAGCAACAATTATGCCGATCATCCACATACTTGGGTCCATCTCGGCTTCCATTCATTATTTTCTTTCTATTTTTATGAAAAAAATGGATTGAGGAGGTATACGAATGTTTGAGGTTTACGTTAGAGGGAGAGCAGCCTGATGGCGAAGGCTAAGCTGATATGATAATTTGCTTGTGGTCACCCCCTCTGGGACTAAGGCTTCTTGCAATCGATGGATAGATTGATCAGAAACAGTATACTCATCTCACTTCCATTTTTGGGAGATCCCTTCTTTTTACAAAAACTTTTCCCTCACTCCCATAGACTTTTTGCCCTTCCTTCTTCCTGCCCTGCTTCCTCCTGTATACTTTTCTTTCTCTTCTTTGGTGATAGTGGTGGCACCGATTTCATTGGGCGAAGGAACTGCCCTGTTGTACAAACGTCCCTCAGTTCCCTCCCTCTCCACTGACAGGATGGTGGACTGCCGGAGAAGGGTAACTTCGGCCGGCAGTCCACTGGGTTCACGTTTCAAATGAACCTGCTGCTGCTGCCTTCTTTCCTTCCTTTTTTCCCTTCCTCTTTCCTACATTGTATATTTCCCTCCACCTCCCTGCCCACATATTTCCCAGCTCCCTCACTTCTTCCTTCCCTTCCTTCCTTCTCCCTCTCTTCCATATGCTTTCTTTTCTACCCGTCCTCCATCCTCACCCCTTTACTTATCTTTTCCTACCCTCCCCCATTTTCCTCACTCCCAAGCATCTTTTCCTCCATTTCTCCCCTTCCTTTCCTGTACTTTTCTTATCTTCTCTCCTTCCGTCCCTCCTTCCAACCCTGCTTCTCCCCTGTCTCTCTTTTTCTCTTGTTTTCCTCAATTCGTTTTTCCTGCTTTCCCACTTCCAATAATATTTTTCCGTCCATTTTTCCATCAATCCCTTACTTTTTATTATTTTTCATCTCTCTCTCTCTCTCTCTCTCTCTCTCTCTCTCTCTCTCTCTCTCTCTCTCTCTCTCTCTCTCTCTCTCTCAGTAAGATAATGTATTGGTTCTTTCTCATTCTTCCAATTTTTTAAACATATTTCCTTTCCTCTCTCCTCATTTCTCTGCCCCTCCCTCCGTTTCTTCCGCAAGGTAATGCATTTCTTTCTCCTTCTCACCTTCCCTCTCTCCTCATCTTCCTCCATTTCCTGCTTCCATCGTCTTTCCTCGCCTCCCGTCAGCAGATGTTTAGTTTTTCCTTTTTGCTCTCTCTCTCTCTCTCTCTCTCTCTCTCTCTCTCTCTCTCTCTCTCTCTCTCTCTCTCTCTCTCTCTCTCACCTCGTTTACCCACTCTTTCGCAACTCAAATGGTGTCTTGAAATGTCCCCTTGTTGATCTAGTAGAATAAGTCAAATTTCAGTTATAAGTGACTACTCTTGGATAATGTTATTTCACCTTAAAGATAAAGTGTGGCATCTCACATCCCGACATCAAAGCACACTTTATTTTTTTTAGAATGCCATTTAAACAGTACCAATTACTTTTCCACATGCTTTCCACGTATATGCGTAGGTCCACTATAAGTCTTAGAATTTCCGAGATAGTGTATATTTGATGATCAGTTTGACCTTTTTTAAAGTTTTTCTGTAATATGGTAGCTAATTTTGAGAAGTCATTAGTGTCCACTGTTATTTTCCCATTAGCTTTCCAGTGATATTCATAGGCCCGCTGCATCTTGAATGGTTTCCGAGGTAACAGAGTTCTAATGCTCAGTGAGGCATTTTTTTTCAGCAGTATAATCGCATAATTGGAGAAGTCACTTAAATAACCACAAATGCTTTTGGCAAGGATGTACGTAGATCCTCTTTAACTTTAATGGGTTCAGAGGTAACTTAATATTGGTGGTGTGATTTACCACCCAGTTACACATAGCATAATGTTTTCGCGAGGTCGGTCGAATCATGAAGTAAAATATCAGTGCATACATAAAGTATTACATTTAATAAGGTGACACACCTTTTATATTTTATTCTTGCTTCCTCCAGATGATTTCCTACATCATGTATTCTTATAGATAAAACCTGGTACTGAAACTTGAAAGGGTGAACAGTGTCTATATCCTGTCACTCGTGTTCGACGAACCTCTACTACTGTAAGCATAAGTAAATTATGTGGTGGTTGCAAGAATATACTTGAAGGGACGTCGTCGAGGTGAGAGGGCTAACTGTGGAAGGATATGACGAAACAATAGCCCCTTCAAACCAAGAACTTTTTTTTTCATTGTATTCTTGCTACTTACAGAATTTTATTGTGCTTGGTAGAGACTTTTCGAACTTCATGAGTTAAATTCTTACAGTATAACCGTCATTAATTCCAGGAGTGCGAGGGACTATTTCAGATTAAATAAAATTGACTAGAATTAGCAAGAATAACCTTAAAAATGCTTCACCGTATTCAAGGGGTTAACAGAATGAAGTTCAACGGGGAAGAATATGAGAACTAAATTCCTTGATTTAACACGGCCTTAACTTGCCATCTTTACATCTTCATTGCTGAGCAGTGGCAGTATGACGCTAGTCAGGAAGTGGGGCTATTGAAAGGGTGTAGACAGTCTATTTCTGCCAATGAGCTGCGTATAATGATCCGTAAAAGAAAGAAAACCTGGCTCAAGTTGAGATAAAGAACTATAGAATAACTTTCAGCCAAACCAAATTGCCAAGAGTTGGCTTAAGGATATCTTTGTTATTAATTATTATTTCCTCGTTACTGATAGTATTAATCGTGCAGTGGAACAGTGTAATAAGCTTCCAGGTGCACCAATAAAGACCAAAACGATGTCAACACAATTTGATGCAGGAGATAAATTATATGCTATTGTTGGTGAACGTGCCTGCTGATCGCTAAAGAACACTGAATTAACAGTTACTTTCGTTTTGGCGCTTGGTTTTAGAGTGTATATGATGTAAATAACACTGAGCATAGTTTAAGCTATTTAATCTTTCCTAATTTCCTTTACATTATTCTATTTCAAATCACGTTTTTATGTTTTCTTTCTCCTACAGGTTCGTATGCCGGAGTGAATGATGGATGAAGGAAAGCCGTGTGTTGTTCCATCCTAGCTGTCGACATGAGGTATGGGTGTTTAGTGTAGGTTAATAATTATATTTTATCAGGTAACATATACAGTATAGACATCATGTCTCTTGGAATGTGTCTGGTTTGTACAGTCACAGTCAGTTATTCCTTAGTTTAATGTGGTTCTGAAATAATGAAGTGAGATTCCAGGCCAGCTGATTCATACTGTTTAGCTTCGCAAGGCTTTTTAGGTTGAGACACAGTTTCGAATCAGTGTAAACGAACTGCTCTATGATCGAAGCCAGTCCAAGATACAGGAATGACACAGTGATATCTAACGTCAACCATTTTCTTATCAACTCTTCTTCCTCCCTCCGTAACCCCTTCTGTCTTCTCTTCACTCCCATCCATTTTCCTCTCATCATCTGAACTCTTTTTTTTTTTTTTCCACTTCTTCCCCAGTTATTTCCTCTTCTTGTTTCACACCATTCCCCATGCCCATAGTTCCCTCCCTCTTCTTCCCTCTTTATTCCCTCGGCACTTCCCCTTCCTCTTCATATCCCTCTCTCCTTCTCTCTTCTTTCCATCCATACCTCTACTCCTTGCATCCTCTCATCTCTCTCTCCATCCCTCCTCCTTCCATCGTTCTGGACGTATCTCCTTTTCTCTCCAATCCCTCTTCCTTCCTCCATATCTACTCTCTCTCTCTCTCTCTCTCTCTCATTCCCACCTTCCTGCCTTCACCCTCATTCCTTCCTTCCCTTACTCTCCTCATTCACCCTTTTTTCCTCCATACCAACCCTTCATTTTCCTTCCTCCTCTCCTCTTTTTCAGCCCCTATCAATACTTCCATTTCCACGGTCTTTTTTCTTTGCTCTCTCTTTTTCTTCCACTCTTCAACTAATCCTCTCTCCCTCTCCTTTAATTCTTCCTTTCCTCTCTTCCAGCTCCCTCCCTCCCTCTTCCAGTCCTCTTTCCCTTCCCATCATCATTACAACCCTTTTCTCTTCAACCTCTACTCCCCTCCCACTCCCTGCCCTCCTGCCATACGAGGTACCTCACTCTTCCCTACTCGTCCTTATAGCCTGCAGGATAATGCTTTCAGCTCCCCACCGGGCTGAAACACACCCACCTGAACACCAAAGAACCCATACTGAGTGAGTGAAAGGGTGAGTGAGTGAATGAGTGAGGGAGGGAGGGAATGGGTGAGTGTGTGAGTGAGAGAGTGAATGAATAAGTGGATGAATGAGCGGCTGGGCGGGTGGGTAGTGTTTAAAATGAGTGGGTAAATGTGATTGACTGAGGGAATTAGCATATAGGTGAATGAGTGACAGGTGGAATGGGAAAAAGTGTGTGTGTGTGTGTGTGTGTGTGTGTGTGTGTGTGTGTGTGTGTGTGTGTGTGTGTGAGAGAGAGAGAGAGAGAGAGAGAGGGGGGGAGGGGGGAAGTTGAGTGAAGAAAAAAAATGAGCAGTAGAGAGACTGAAGGTGACAGCTTGAGTGTGTGAGAGAGAAAAAGGACGTGAGAGGAGTGTGTGAGAGTGGGGGAGGATGTGTACGGTACGGAAAAAGAAGAAAGAAGAGAAGATGGGGCAGGGGGAGTAGTCTGAGAAAATATGAGTCACACTTCAAGGGAAATTGTTGTGGGTCAGTAATCACACACACACACACACACACACACACACACACACACACACACACACACACAAGCAACAATATGCCGTGTCTGTATTTGTCAGTCTTGTAGAGCTCTCTGTCGTTTGCTATTGTTTTCTTTTTCTGCAAATGGAGTGTCTGTTACTATTAAGGCTGGATCATCTTGTTAGGATCATACCGTCTGTGTGGTCTGTGACACCAAGTAGGCACAAAACAGAATCGTCCTCTCTCTTCCTCCTCCCCTCCCTGGTCCTGCCCCTCTCCTTTATCTCTTAACATCCCTCTCCTTTCCCTTTCCCTCCATCCTCTCCTCTCCCCCTCCTTGGCTCTCTCTTTCAGTCTCTTCATTGCCAGGTCGTTTCCTCTCCCTTTTTATCTCCTCCATCTCCTCCCTTCTCCTCTCCTTCATCACCTCTGTTCCCTTTCCTTTCTCTATACCTTTCCCTCCCTTTCCTCTCTACTTCTCCTCCATCCCTTCCATCCCCTTCTCCTTCATCCCCTCCCTTCCCTCTCACTTCCCCTTACCATCATCCCCTTTTTTCCCTTTCCTCTTCCATTTCTTTATCCATTTCATTTCGCCTCCTTTTCCTATCCATTCCCCATTCCTATACGCCCTCTCTTCTATTTCCTATTACTTTTCTTACCCCACTCCTTCATTCCTTTCCATCCCTTTCCGTTTCCTTTAGCCTCGTCTCTCATCCTTCCCCTCCCTTCCATTCTCTTCCCTCTCCCTTCTTCCCTACATTCATCCTCTCCCTTCCCTCTCATTACTCTCACCCTTCTCTCTCTCTCTTCCTCTTTCCCGTAACTTACACACACACACACACACACACACACACACACACACACACACACACACACACACACACACACACACACGCAAGACAACCAACTTTGCTTGTATATTACCTAGTCTGCTCGCTTCTCCTCCTTTTGATGGCAACTTGCCCTGCTTTAAGTTACTCTAGCTCAATAAGACGCCCTTACTGAGGACCTGGGAGAGTGTGGGGGATGAGAGTGGGGGGAGGAGAGAAAAGACTGTTAACGGAGGAGGGGAGATGAAGGAGGAAAAGGGGAAAGGGGTAGGGAGGGGTGAAAGATGGGGGGATGGTCTGGAAAGGTAGAGGCGCGAGAACAGGAGAAGAGGGGACGAGTGTTGGGAGAGGAGCGGACGGAGAGAGAGAGAGAGAGAGAGAGAGAGAGACAGACAGACAGACAGACAGACAGACAGAAACAGACAGACAGAAACAGAGGGAGAGAGAGAGAAAGGGAAGGAAGGTGAGAAGGATGAAAATAGGAACGTCTGGACTGGGAAGTAGAGAGAGAGAGAGGGAGAGAGAGGAGAGCGAAGGCACGAAGGGAAAGAGTGAGAGAGGTGGGTGAAGAAATGAATAAGACAAGAGGAGGACAGAAGACAGGAGGAGTGAGAGGGGAGACAAAAACACCGAGGAGGAGGAGGAAGAGGCGAAGGCGGAAGAGACAGGTGGAGAGTTTAAAGAGGAGGAGGGAGAGAGAGGCTAGAGGCAGGAGGAAAGAGAAGAAATATGTAAGAGAAAAGATAAAAGTAGATGATTAATATAAGGAATGCAAATTGAGAGAACCCTGTGGAGAGCAGTGAGTAGAAGAAAAGGATATGGAGAGAGAGAGAGAGAGAGAGAGAGAGAGAGACTTTATGAAAGAGAAGTGAGAGAAGTAAGGTACGGAAAAGAGAAAGAATAGTTAAGAAGGGAGTAACAAAGGAAAAGAGTGTGGAGAGAGAGAGAGAGAGAGAGAGAGAGAGAGAGACAGACAGACAGACAGACAGACAGACAGAGACAGAGAGAGAGTTGGAGGAGGAATGTGTAGAGAAGAAGTGATGTGCAGAGGGAAAGGAAATGGGAATCGTAGAAATAAATTGTATCGAATAAGTGGAGAGGGAGAAGAAGAACAGGAGGAGTGAAGTGAGAAGAGGAAGAGGAAGAATATGGTGGGAAAAATAAGCGAAGTGAAGAGTAAGAGGAGGAACTACAGCAAGGTGAAAAAGAGTGTGAGTGTGATGTAAGAAGCGAAGGAGGAGTACAGACAGGAAAGAAAGAAAGCAGAAAAGAAAAGAGAATGGGACAGAGAGAGTTGTGAAAGAGAAGTCTAATGAGAGAAACAGAAGGCGTGTGGAAAGAGAAGAGAGAGGAAACAGAGGAGTGTAGACGGAAAGGCGAATGGACAGAACGAAGAAAGAAAAAAACAGAAGGGGTGTGTGGCGTGGGTGGGAGGGTGAGAGGGATAATGGAAGCGGAAGTGGAGAGGGAGTGGAAAGATAAGAAGAAAGGAAAAGACCTGAAGCGTTTTAAACTCTCCACTCAAAGCACGTAACTTATTTGGTATTGTTATCCATTGACTGTTTTATTCTGTTCTGAAGGGACTTTTCGAAATAGAGGACTTAGAAATACCTCTCATTTAACCTTCCACTACTAGGGTCTGTTGTTCTGAGTAACGTCATGTAGCAACGACAAGAAAAAAATATAAAACAGGTCATCGGGGATTGTTTTTGTTTTTGTAGTTGCCCCAGGCTTCTCTGAGCGTTAACCTCGTGGCCTGCTAGCTGAAGAACCCTTTTTCCTGCAGTCCGTCATCCTCCTTTCTTGGGATAGGAGGGGAGCTGAGGGACCATTTCTATAACCGGGCATGAGAGTTTTCCTGTTCTAAAAGCATGAGAGAGACAGGCAAGAGGGAGGAAGTAGAATCAAATAACGTTAAGTGGAGTTGCAGTTAGAAAGAAAAAAGGAAATATACGAAGAAAAACAAAAAAGGAGGGGGAGGAGAGAAAGGAGCGGGAAAGCGGTGGGAGAGATGAAGAAAGGAAGGGCAAATAAGGAATGGGAACCTGAGTGATAGGTAAGTACAAAGAAGTTACGTGGGGAAACAGAAGACGGATGGGCAGAGGTTGGAAGAGAAAGGAAAGAGGAGGAAAGGAAGTGGGAGAGGAAAGGAAAAGTGGGAAATGTTAATAGAGACTGGGCAGGAGGGAGAACAGCTGGAGGGTTTGGGAGGGAAAGAGAAAAACAATAGAGAGAAAAACCAAATAAGGAGGAGGAATGAAGTGACAGAGAAAAAGGAAAAGGAAGAATGTGCTGAACAGAAAAGTGAAAGAGAAAGACGGAAGAAACAGGAAGGGAAAGGACGGACAAAGGTGAATCCAATAATACAAAGTCGACAGGTAAAAACCAAGGGAAAGGAAAAATGTGGAGAAACTGGAGAAGTGAAGAACGCAGCGAGGGAACAGATTGGGAGAGATTGGGAGAGGGAGAAATAAAGAGAAATATTTAAGATGTGACAGAAAAAGGGAGAGGGATGAAGGTACAAATAGAAAATAAAAAAGTAACTGGAATGGCAGAAGTAAGGGAAGTGAAAGCTGTTGAGAAGTACAGGGGGTGAGAAAGAGCGAGGGAAAACGAAGGTGATACAGAATGAACAAGACTAAGGAGGAGACAGTAGAATGACAGAAAAAATGGAAAGGGAGGAATGTGGAAACAGTAGGATGAGAGGGAAGGAGAGGTAAGGTTGTTGGGAGAGATGGAGATAGGGAGAAAGAAGAATGGAGAATAAAATCGTTAGCATGAATGAAGTAACACACACAAAAAAAGGATAGATACTGAGAAACTGGAGAAGGAAAAGGAGGGGGGAGCGAGGAGTTTAGGTGAGAAGGGGAGGAAAGTAATAACAAGTAAGGAATAGAATGAGAAATGTCAGAAAAGGACGAAAAATGGGGAAGTGGAGAAAATGGCGGAGAACGTGTACTCAGAGATAAAACTGGAATAGAAAGAGAGAGGAAAGAAAGAGTGCTCAGTATGGTAGGTGAAGAAATGCGCCAAACAAAGTGGAAATGGGAAGGGTCGTGAATCAAGAGGCCAAGAAAAAGAAGAAAAGAGCAAGGAGACTGCAACAGAAACGGAGGAGAACGGAAGGAGACAAAGAAGGGGAGAAATGGCGGAGGAAACAGAAATTGAAGATTGTGGATAAATGATGGGAGACGGAAAGAAGGGGTAGGGAATAGAACAGGATAGAAAGAGAGATGGAAGAGAATAAATAAGGAATAGGTGTAGAGAGAGAAGGAGAAGAGGGAAGATGCAGGGATGGAAAGATGTAGGGAAGAAGGCACTTGTGGGGGTGAAATAAATGTGGAGAGAGGCGAGTGTAGGGGATCATAGGAAGGTGTGGCGGAAGATAAATGGCTGGAGAGGGACCGGGAGATGTCTTGGGGGAGAGGGAGTGGGAGGGATACAGCGCTGTGGAGAGAGAGAGAGAGAGAGAGAGAGAGAGAGAGAGAGAGAGAGAGAGAGGAAGGATATGGTGGGGGGTGAAGAGGAGGCACACAAGGTTTGTTGAGGGGACAGGGATGGATGGTGTTGAGGATGGTAAGGGAAGAGGGGTGGAGGAGGAGAGGGGAGGGTGTGAGGAGACGAATGGGAGAAGTGAAGAATGTGAGGTGTAAGGAGAGTGTGAGGAGGAAAGGGAGAGTGTGGGTAGGAAAGGCAGGGTCTGGGGAGGGAATGAGAGACTGTTGGGAGAGAGAAGAGGAGATGGGAAGAGAAGGGATGGTGTGAGTAGGGTGGATCGGGTGGGGAGAGAGAGGAGGGTTTGAGAAGTGACAGGCAGAGAGAGAGAGAGAGAGAGAGAGAGAGAGAGAGTGGAGGATGTAGGAAGGGAAATGACTGGGAGGGGAGAAAGAGGGCAGGGAATATGGAAAGAGGGTTGAATGTGGGGGGAGGAGAGATGGGGTGGAGGAAGAAAGGAGGGTGTTGAGGGATAGGAGGGATGGGGGAGGTGTTAGTGTGGTGAAGGAGGGAAAGATGTAGGGAAGGAGGGAAAGGACTAGAAAGAATTGGAGAGAAGGGACGGTGTAGGGAAGCAGGAAACGAGGACAGAGGAGGAGTAAGAGGTGAGGAAAAGGTGAAATATGTAACAGGTTAAAAACTGAAAACATAAAGAAAATGGAAGTAATGGTGAAAGGAGAAAAGAAATAAGAGAAAAAAAATGAAGGAAGGATTAAGGAAGCTGATAGAATATTGTTGAAGAGGGACTGGAGAGGAGAATGGAGGAGGCAAGAAGAAACATAAGTGGGGGGAGAGGAGGGACGTAAGAAAGGAGAAGAAAGACAGACATAAAAAAAAAAAAAGAGGGAGAGAGAGAGAGAGAGAATGAATTGTGAAAGAAGGAAGAGAATGAACGACAGTACAAGGAATGGAAGGAATAAAAGAGGAAGAGTGGAGACAGAAGAGAAGTACATAGGTTAAGAAGAGGAGGAGGGTGGAGTGTGAGGAGAAAAAAAGGGAGAAATGTGATAATGAAGAGGATGGCGACGCAGGGAGAAGGGAAAAGGGCTCTGAAAAACAGTATATATTGATGTGAAGGAACAGGAAGGGAATAAAGAAAATGTAGATAGGAAAGGATAGAGAGAAGAGCGAACGAAATTCTCTCTCTCTCTCTCTCTCTCTCTCTCTCTCTCTCTCTCTCTCTCTCTCTCTCTCTCTCTCTCTCTCTTACATGCACGCATACATGAAAAAACAGGTACACGTACACACACACACATACATTCACACACACACACACACACACACACACACACACACACACACACACACACACACACACACACACACACACACACACACACACACACACACACAAAGGAGCTCGTCTTTAGTACGACAAAGTGTATATACACACAAACATGACGACATACTGTACACACGCACATCAACCGTTCATGAATATTTAACGCCAACACACACACAATGTACTCATCCAAGCAACGTACACAGGCTAAATAATACACAAGCTCATACACGCACACGCACATGCACACAACCGCACATGCAAACATACATACACACGAGCACAAGCACGCTATGTCGTTGCCAACACACACACACACACACACACACACACACACACACAAACACACACACACACACTCACGCAGGTGCTTGAGTTATGGTCCAGTTAGAAGTAAAAAAATTCTCTCTCTCTCTCTCTCTCTCTCTCTCTCTCTCTCTCTCTCTCTCTCTCTCTCTCCGCAGCCACCTTGTCAACCCCCAGCCCATCAGGTCAAGTCGTCTCACGTGCCTAACCACCTCATTTCCCTTAACAACACTAATGAGTCACTAGTCACTTCCTCCGAAAAAGAGAAAAATAACAAAGCTCTGTAAAAATTCCTCCCTTTCCCTGATGGCCTGTTACGAGTTTGCCTGGGCCAAATATTCTGATAATAGACGAAGCTCTCCGTAAATAACATTGTGGAAATATGTTCAAATGACTGCAGAGAATTACAGTACATTGTTTCCCCGTTCAGTTCGAAGATGTCTTTTCTGGATTGTTCTTGGCATCAAAGAATGATTTTCTTAACTTTAGGAAAGACTTTTTTTAATTTGTGAGATTAGGCTCAGCCACTATTAACCCGTTCAGTACTGTGGCGCTATAGTAGTAGTAGTAGAAGTAGTAGTAGTAGTAGATGTAGTAGTAGTAATAATAATATTAGTACTGGTGGTGGTGATGGTGGTGGTGGTAGTGGTATTGGTACTAGCTTAAGTCCCGGGTCCATGTGAGTGTGAACTCAGTGGACTGCAAAGTGAAGTTGCCCTCTCCTGCAGCCCATCCTCCTCCTTTTAGGGGACGAGGAGGGAGCTGAGGGACTTTTATAATACCGGGCAGCGGTGTCGACCGGTTAGATAGATCAGTATTATCGCGAGAAGGCGTCCCTGTCCAGCACCACTGTAGTGTTCTGAGCTGAAATGAGCCGTCTGGGTACAACATGAATAAAACAGGAAAAATATGTCATAGGATTGACAGGATTTTGAGTATGAGTACTTGTAAATCCGAATTACTGGGCCTTTTGATTTTCTTTTAGATTGAAGTTTTGAAAAAACATTCTGAAGAATGTGCCGTTTCTCTGCTTGTTTTTCATGTATTGTGTATTGATACATTCTGTGTTATTTTGATGAACAGTGGCCTGACTTCATTTATAGCAAACTGTCAGTTGATACTTATTACATAATTGATGATTGTGTTAATGATTATGTATAGACAGTTTTCATCGTCGTAGATATGATGCAGCTGTCGTTGATATTTGTGTAAGAAAGTGAAACTGGCAACGCTAGTAAAGGTAAAGAGAAACTTATGAATTACTGACAGCAATGATGACACTTATTCATCACAAAAATGAATTACTGACAACATTGATGACACTTATTCATCACAAAAGAATAGTAAATTATACTGTAACACGAAAATTATAACAGAATAATGGCAAACAATCATAATGTTATGAAGATCGATAATAATGAAAATTTAAATATTATCACAAGAACAAATTATAATTCTATCAAACTATTATCCAATCCTTTCTTGGCTCATCAGGAGCTCAGTGGCTCACAGCTAAACTAATCAGTGGAGACATTCAAGATAAGAGACCAGTGGCTCTCCCATAAGCTGCAAGGACGACTAGTACCTCAAAAAAAAAAAAAAAAAAAAAAAAAAACTCTGACCTTTACTTCCGCAACAATCAACAACCGCTCCTGGGATATAAACCCGTATGGGCCTCATTGTGAAGGGGTTAACCTCTTTGGTACAATGACATCCTTTTCTAGTGTATTCTTGCTCACATCATCAGACTTTCTGCAATTAAGAAAGTCATCTGGTTGTACCCCGGTCAACGTCTAACTTCGGGTTCAAAAACTTTTTCCTAAACTGCATAAAATCGTCTAGAGGTGGCACGAATAAATTAGATAAAACATCATCGTACTCAAGAGGTTATGGTAACATCATCACCAAGAATTGCAGATAGTTCTCCCACCACCACCACCACCACAGTCACTACTGTCACCACCACCACCACCATAGTCACTAATACAACCACCACTACCGCAACTATCACCTGCATCACTAATCCTATCACCACCAAGACAGCGGTTACAGCCACCACCACCACCATCATAACTGCAACAACAGGAGCAGCAACAACATCAACCACAACCACCACAGTATACAAATAGTATATACATTCAGTGATGAATTATGCAAGCCCCGCTTGGACTTCTAACCTCACTAAAACACACTTCAACACGCTACAGACCATACCGAACAAGGTCAGAAAAATGATCACAGGCTGCACAGCTACTACACCTACAGACCACCTACACCAAGAAACCAAAGTCCTCACAGTCAAGGATCACCTAGACATGAGAGGCACACAAATTCTTGCCACAGCCTCCACAAACCCACACCATCCACTACACTACACGGCAGCACATCCACAGACACCAAGGACCATCAAAACAACACCCAGCGCACGATACCATACACAAATACTGTCATCTCTCCCTCCTCGCCCGCCTCAAACCAGCATCCAGAAGCATATCCATGTTTAAATTACTCGCCACTCTATTCTGTCACTCAAAGACAACACAGCTGCATGCACGGCCTCCCGATATCCACCCTTCTGAATCCTGTCTCCCTCGTGAGGACAGGGTCCACCTGGCCAGGCTGAGATGTGGGCATCATCCAGCCTTCTTGAGACATCAGAAGAGGCTGGATGACTCAGTCGCTCATGCCTGTCAGGGATGCAACACAGCACCCCGTACTATTCAGCACATTATGGAAGCCTGTATTGCACACAATCGCCTGCGCCAATAACACAACATACACTCCTTGAGAGCTCTGTGGGAAAGCACGGTCTCTGTCGTGGCCTTCCTTAGGGACTCGGGGGTGTTCGGCCTGACTACCTAGGGAACAACTACTACTCCTACTACCACAACCCCCATCATCATTACTGCCACCATCAGCAGCAACCTTCCTCTCCGCAACACCGTAAAAACCACAGGTGACCATCACAGCCGTCAACACTACCACCATTGTCATCATCAGCATCCAAAGCTGCACTAATCACAGCCACCACTGTCATAATAGGCCCACTGAGAACAACAACCATAATAAAACCTTTCATCACAACAGACGAAACCACCAAAACCAACTTTAGCACTATCATCATCAACCTCTTTCAGCACATAGCACTTTCATCAGCATCTTTCAGCACATCACACTCACAACCATCAAGACTACCATCAGTACCATAACCACAGCCGCAGCCACCATCCCCATCAACAATAAAAACAAGAATTACTAGAACAAAAACCAAGCAAGAGTAATATCACAAGCAAGAACATTACATTATCACGAGTCTCACGTATCTAACCCTCTTTCTTATCCCTCAAATCTAGACCCTTCCTTCACCCCCTACCTTCTACCTTCCCCCCTCCCTCTCTACCCACATCCTACCCTATGCCCCAGGAATTTATCTGAGCTGAGTCCAATAAGCTTTTTACAGAGGCAGAAAAACTGTGGTTGTAGAGGTGGGGTGAGGGTTTTTTGTCTGCCTTTTTTAATTGGTGGTTTTGTTGTGTGTGTGTGTGTGTGTGTGTGTGTGTGTGAAAGAGAGAGAGAGAGAGAGAGAGAGAGAGAAATAGTCAGCTGTTTCTATCACCCATACTCATCACCTCTCTGGCCTCATCCATCACTCATTTCCATCCTCCCCCTTCATCCATCTCACATGTCAGCTATCCATCAAGGTATTCTCTCTCTCTCTCTCTCTCTCGTTTTCATCCATCCATCTGTCCAGTCTTCCTTCCTTTCCCCATTAATCTTCCTCTTACCCTACCTATCCTCCGTTTTCTCTCTCTATTTATCCATCCATCTCGTCTTCCTGTTTGTCTCTCTTCCTCTTTCCACCTTTCCCTCCTCCCTCCCTCCTTCCTACCTTCCTCCCTCCTTCCTACCTTTCTCCCTCCCTCCCTTTACCTCTTCTCTCTTCCTTCCCCGTTCCTCTCTGCCACCCTGCCTCTTTCCTTTATTCCTCTCTCGCTCCCTCCTTCCCTCCCTTCTTTCTGTATCCCTCCTTCCCTTCCTTCCTGTCTCCCCCTTTCCTCTCTCCTTACCTCTTTCCCTCATTTCTCCTGTCTTTTCTCCTTCCCTTTCTTCAGTCTTTATGTATTAAGCCTTCTCTCTCCCTTTCCATCCCTCCCTTTCTCAAATTTCATCTCCCTCACTCCCTCCTTCTTTCTTTCCTTTCTTTTCTACTCCCTATTTCACTGTTGCTTTCTTCCCCTTTTCATCTCTCCCATTCTCTCTTTCCCTCCCTCCTTCCCTTCCTCCCTTTTCTTCCTTCCTTCCATCCTTCATCTCCTCCCTCTCTCCTCCCCTCATTTCCGTACGTCCACTTCTTTCTTTCCCCTCTCGCTTTCCTTTTTCCCATCTTTCCCCCTCCCTTCCTCCCGTCACTGTGTTGTTTATTCTCTCTCTCTCTCTCTCTCTCTCTCTCTCTCCCTCCTGCATCTTGTCTTTGAACTTAATGGTTGGCCCGTGGGTTTCTTCTCAAGAGGGGGGGTGAAGTGGCAGAAAGAGGAAGGAAGAAGGGGAAGGAGGAAAATCAGAGAGAAGAGTGATGAAGATAAAGTGAGAAAGAAAAGGGGAGACTGGAGGAGGAGAAGGAGGAAGCATGAGAAGGAAGAAAAGAAAAAGAGGGAAGGGAATTTAGGAGGAAATTTGAAGAAAGGGAAGTAGGAGGAGAAGGAAAATGAAAGAAAGGGAAGGAAGAGGAGGAGAAGGAAAATTCAAGAAAGGGAAGGTAGAGGAGAAGAAAGAGGATCTGGAAGAACAATAAGTGAAGAAGTGGAAGGAGAGGGAATTAGAAGATGAGAAAGGAGAAGAATAGCAAGGGAAATGAGACGAAGGAGAAGGATTACTAAGGAGAGCACACTGCGGCAGACCTACTGGTTCTTTCGAGGCTGTCCTCACCCATCATGCCCTCCAAATCTAAGCCGACTGGAAAAAGTGGGGAGGACCACCACGCAGGTTTAAGCACTCCCATGGAAGATTAATAGAAAAGAAGGAAAGAAAATCATATTCTACATTGTCCTGCTTGAGACTGGAAGTGACATTAAATTACCATTGGGTAAATGTTATCGGCGTTGTTCTGTGGTTGCAAACTCCTGGTTTAAAACCGTACGCAAAAAAGACTTCAGAAAAGCATTATTCAGGAATGATGTTTATCTAGGGATTAGGAGATTCACACGTATCCAGACAATTCTTAAATTTCACAGTGGTACTGTATCACAGCTTACCACTTATGGCGGCAATTTGTTTCTCACATTTACTACTCTGCTGAAGAATAAATGCTTAGTTTCATGTGACTGGAAACGCTTGTCAGCAAGTTTTGTGACCATTACCTCTAATTTAAATTGACTGGTGTATTATAAAGAAATTTTCAGCAGCCACATTATGATACCCCTTGAGATTATATATACTTGAATTAAATCTCCTCGTGGCCTGTGCTTCGTTAGCGTAAATAGATTTAGGTGTTCTAAAAGTTCCTCGCATGATGTTTATCTTATTGTAGGTATAATTGTTTTTATGATGCGTCCTGCTCTTTGAAGTTTTTCTATTACTTTTCTTGCAATAAGATTGCCCTGGACGCAATATCCTAAGTGTGGGCGTACTAGGGAATTATTCAGGGTGAGAAATATATCTTCGGATTTATATTCTGAGGAGGAAAAGGAGTATTGGAAAAGGTATAAGCGGAGAGAGAGGGGAGGATTGAGGAGGGAGGGAAAGAGAGAGGGAAGTTAAGGAAGGGAAGTCAATCTTTAACCATATATTGGAAAAGGAGAGAATATGAGAGAATTCGTATTATAGGCAAGAATAAAGAATAAGAAGGAAAAAAATAAAAAAGATGTTAAAAGAGCTCGCAAGTACTGACAGAATTCAGCATCCTCAAATGTCGCTTTCCTTTGATGACATAAGGCTGTAATTCAGTTTTTTTTTTCCTAAGAACTTTGCTAAACTCATCCTCATAATTATGGCTCAAATCAATAACTTTTAATTTTCCTGGAGAGTGATAATACCCTCACGGAAGAAATAAAAAAATAAGGATTGAAAGAGAGAGAGAGAGAGAGAGAGAGAGGGAGAGAGAGAGGTTGGTGTTGGAATACTATTTCAGCTTTTTTTATTCAATCGCGTTGTTCATTATTATTATTATTATTATTATTATTATTATTATGATGATGATGATGATGATGATTATTATTATCATTATTATTATTATTAACTTGAAAATGAGGATAGTATGATCAGGTGAATGGTGAACAATTAGAGGTGGGTTTACAGCTGTATGGCGTGGAGGGAAAGTTTTTAAATGCTCTAAACAGCTCATATGTGTAAGAGAAGGCTGATGTGTGGATGTGTGGTATCAATGCTGGAGTGAAACAAGGGTGTGTGACGTCTCTCTGGGTATGACAGTGGGGTCATTTGAGAGATTAAAACGAGTGTTGTTGAGAGAAGGGTTCAGGCATGATAAGTGGTGGAGGATGGAATATCTCAGATCTCATGTTTGCAGGTGATGTCGTGTTGCTAGCAAATAGTGGACTAGAGCTTTGTAGACTGTTGCATATTGATCTTTAATTCTCCATTAGTGTTGTATTTGAATGTAGATGCTGATAAGAACAAAGCGTTGGTTGTTGACAAAAAGTGCCATTCTCAGTGTGATGCACTGGGAGTAGAGGGGGTTTAAGTATCTAGATGCGTTAGAGAAAAGAGAAGTAAATGTGGAAGGAGGGAAGGAAGGAATAATGAGGAACTATCACCAAGTCATAACATGGCTATGTGGTACGAAGGCTGGCGTTGATGTGGTCTTGGCGTGAAGGTGGTGTAAGGGAGAAAAGGTCAGCGTCAGTGGGAATTCCTTAAACTACTCCATGTCATGAAGCCAAATGTCTAGCTGTTCTTGTTATGAAACCAAAATGTCTAACCTGATAGGAATAGAGGGAAAGTAAAGGCCGGAAGAAATGCTGAAATATTAAGAAGAGATGTAGGACAGAAGAGAAGAGAGCAGTAAGGAGAGAAAGTTGACAAAATGGTCCCTCTTTTCGCCTGTTACGACAAGCAGGGATGCTTGGGAAGAATTCTTTCCTCCCACATCCCCAAGGGGGGGAGGGAGTAAATGTGGATAGGAAGTGAAAAGTACACTAACACAAGGAAGGAAGGTGGCTGGTTCTATAAGGGCCTTGGTACTAAAAGGAGGTGTGAGTGAGGAGGTTCCACGAGGATTGCATGAAGGTTTGTCAGTGTCCAAATTGATGCAAGGATGTGAGTCGCTGGTTCGGCATGGGAGCGAAATTCAAGTTCAAGTGTAAGAACAGTGAAAATATGATTATTGAGGAATGTGTGTAGAGTGCACTGAGTGGACTGCATAATAATACTGTGATTCGCGAACGATTTCAAGAACGGAAGGCTGTTGAAAACAGGACAGGAGTTTGCTTAGATGCCATGGTGATATGGAGAAAGTATATTTAGATAGGATGGTGAAAAGGGAAAATGTGAGGGAGTCTGAAAGTGGATGGATATGATATATGATTGCATTAAAAAATATATATATATGATTCTGAGAGGGACTAAGTTGATTGGATGAATTATATATGGATGAGCACCTGACAAAGGCTTGACACCCCCCAGTTTTGACATTATTGTCGGCGATTTTTTTTCCATCAGACAGGTGTATGTGAAACGCCTATTTAAAATTACCCCCCCCCCAAAAAAAAAAATAGTAATAATAATAATAATAACATAAATAAGTGTGCCTGTTGTCTGGGCTATGAGGTGAAGTTAGGAATCTGAGGGCTTGAATGATGTGTGAGTGACTGACCGGCCAGAACACTGAGAATGCTGTCAATACTCTCATATTTTTACTCAGTTTCCTTGATTTATAGACTCCTCCTCACCTCACCTTTTGGTAGGAAGAAGCCAAATTATTATTATTATTATCTGCATCATTATTCAAAATGGTGGGGATATAGGAATCGCCCCTGTCCCTCCGTCTGTCCGTCTTTCCGTCGGGGCCTGTATCTCGGAAACTGCCGGGTGGATTGGTTTCGCATCACGCAGAAGGGTAGAGTATGTGTCGTAGTTCATGTTGCCCGAATATGTAAAATTGCCATATTGTCTGTACTTCACGAGCTAATATCATATAGGGAAAATCCGTCTTGTGTTACATTTTGTAAACTTCTTGCTGGATTCTCTTCATATGTTACAGGAAGATTGAGTGAGTCCTAGTTTATGTTCTTATATATGAAATTGCCACACTGTAAGTAGTTTACGAGCTCTTTCCATATAAGCAAACTAATCTGTAAATAGCTGTATCTTGGAAACAACTTGCTGGATCATTTTCACTTCTTAAGGAATGATGGTGTACGAGTCCTAGTTTATGCCCCTATATTCTATATGAAATTGTCATAATTATTCGTGCATATCTGTATATTCTTTACCACATGGTGGGGATACGTCTTTGCTAAAGGCGTGTAGCGGTACTCTGCTTTAGGGTAGCTCCTTTCTGAGTGGCAAGGCAAATGATTTCCTGTAAACCAGGAAATCATTGACAACGCTGGGTGGTAAAGATATAACTAACTAACACGTGTTCCCTACGTGACAAGTGGTTTGGAGGAAGGTTACTGCCCCTCCCCGGAAAACAGCTAACAAAAAATACGAACAAGAAGCCTCGGACCAGGACTGACCAACAGGTGACGACTAAGGACCGAGCAAATGACATGGTACGGATTGCGACATGGAATGTAAGGGGTGCGAATGATGAGGTGAGAGAGAGAGAGAGAGAGAGAGAGAGAGAGAGAGAGAGAGAGAGAGAGAGATATTGTCCAGGTGCTTGAGGGTGTAAAAGTGGATATATGTGGAATAACCGAGACTAAATGGTATGGTGAGACTGTGAGACAATGGGAGTATGGATGGGGTATATGCGCGGGAGTGAGTGAGAATGAGAGGGCAAAAGGAATGTGTATTGTTGTGTGCAAGTGATGGAAGGAGAATATAAGGGAGTATGAATCAGTTGGCTCAAGGCTTGTGTAGGTAAGATTGAATGTTAGACTACAAATGTGGGTGACAGTGTGTGTGTATGGACGAATGCAAGATGGTACAAGTAGAGTGAAAGAAGAGTTCTGGACGAATGTGGAAGTGTGCATGGAAATGTTTGAAAGGAATGAGAGAGTGTTTTTAATTGGAGATATGAATGGAAAAGTAGAGAACCTGAAGGTGGATGGAGTAGTTGGAGAGTGGGGTGTGCCTGCAGAAGAGAATGAGAATGGCAGTGCTCTTAGTGGACATTTGTACCGGGAGGGGGTTGGTGATAGCCAATACCCTCTTTAAACAAAAAATGATCCACAGATATACGTGGCGAGTGATGAGAAGGGTGGGTGGTGAACTGAATGAACGGAAAGCAATGATTGATTATGAGTGTGTGGATGATAGAATGAGAAGGTGTGCAATGGATGCAAGAGCATACAGAGGTTGGAGGAGTGGACTTTCTGACCACCATTTGGTGGTGGTGAAAGTCAAGGTTCAATTAAACTGGAGGAATAGAAGAAGGGAAGGACAGGAGGAAGCAGTTCATACAAGGAGGGAAGAAAGGTTGCAACAGGCTAGAAAAAGACAGAATATAAGAGAGAAGTGGAGGAGCAATTGCAAATATGATTCGGAGCAGGTGGGCGACGTGGAAGGTGTGTGCAAGATATTCACAGAAGAAATCTGTGCAGAATATGAGCTGGTGTATGGGGTGAAGAGAAGACGAATAGGAGTAAAAAGAACAGCATGATGGAATGAAGAGGTGACAGGCTGTGGCACAAAAGAAGATAACATATGGTGGGTGGATAAGAAAGAGGGGCATCGAGGATGTTGAGAGACGAAAGAGAGGGTTATATGTAGAGAGGAAGAGAGGTGAAAAGATTAATAAGAGAGAGTAAGAGGAGAGTGGATGAGGAATTTGGAATGACTTTGAGTGTAAAATGGAGGGAATGTAAGAAAATGTTCTGGAGGGAGGTATGGAGAACTAGACAGGGTGATAAAGAAGTTAGTCGGGAGTGAAGGATAAAAATGGTTGATTGCATGTGGAGAAGGGAGAAAAAGTGAGCAGATGAAGAGAATACTTTTAGGAATTGTTGAACATAGAGAATGAAAGTAATGCGTGTATAAGTGTCTGGGGAATGGCTGGGAGAAGGAGGGATGTGAGAAGAGAGGAAGAAATCAGTAGGATGGAATATGTGGAAGCAATGAAGCCCAAAGAACTGATGGAGTGTGTGGTGAAATGCAGAAGCATGGGAGAGAGATAGTAGCAGAATGGGTGTGGACAGTGTGCAGATTGGCCTGGGAGGAAGGTAGAGTCCCGGAGAATTGCAAGTCAGGTGTAATTATTCCCCTGTACAAAGGGAAAGGTGAAAAAGAAATGCGTGGTAATCATAGGGGCATTTGTCTCCTTAGTGTAATTGGAAAAGTATATCATAGGATACTTATTGACAGTTAGGGAAAGAACAGAGGAATTAGTTGGGGAAGGACAGGGAGGTTTTAGGAAGGGAAGAGGATGTGTAGATCAGATATTCGTTTTTAGGTCGTTAGTGGAAAAGTTTCTAGAGAAGGGAAAGAAGTTGCATGCGGCATTCATTGATTTGGAGAAAGCATATGACTGGGTGGATGGACAAGGAATGTGGAAAGTATTAACAACATATGGAGTAAATAGGAAGTTGTTACGTGCCGAGAGGAGTATGTATGAGGGTGCTAAGGCTGCAGTGCATGTGGACAGTGAACTGAGTGAATTTTTCTATATGAAGGATAGATTGAAACAAGGATGTGTCTCATCTCCATGGCTGTTCAATCTACATATGGATGGGGTTATAAAAGAGATACAAGGTAGGGCAGTGCATTTTGGAGCGACCCTAATGAGAGAGGGCAGTGTTTGGAAACTCCCTGTACTGTTGTTTGCAGATGATACTGTGTTGTTAAGAGAACAAGAAAGGAAGTTGCAAGGCTTGGTGAATGAGTCTGGGAGAGTGTGTAAGCAACGGAATCTAAAGGAGTGTGTAGGGAAGAGTAAAGTTATGGTCTTCGAGAGAAGTGGCGTCACTGAATGTACAGTGAGGTTAGATGAGGAGGAAATGGGAAATGTGTGTGCATTTAAGTACTTGGGTAGCGTGATGAGTAAGGATAGAAGTTTAGAGGGTGAAGTGCTTGAAAGGGTACAACAAGGAAGAAAGGTTGCTGCTTCTTTGAAAGCAGTGATAAGAAACAGGGAAGTGTGCATGGAAATAAAAATGTCGCTGCATGACAGTATTGTGATACCAACTTTAACGTTTGGAAATGAAGCTTGGACCTTGTTGGAGGGACAGAAGTCAAGAGTGGGAGCAGTGGAAATGAATTATTTGAGAGGAACATGTGGAGTCACATGGAGAAACAGACTGACTAATGTGGAAATGAAGGAGCATTGTTGTGTGGATGTGGATGTGGTTTGGCCATATGGAGATGATGGAGCGCGAGAAACTGAAGAGGAGAGTGTATGTGAGTGAGGTGGAGGAGGGGAGAGGGAGGGGGAGGCCAAGGATGAGATGGAGGGATGGAGTGGAGAGGTAAATGAGAGATGGGGGTGTGAGCTGGGAGCAGGGCAGTGAAATGGTTGGGGACAGGGCGACATGGAGGCGAATTGTTTGGGGCCATCCCTTACAGGATTAAGGCGTCTGACAATAGATAGATAGATAGATTATTATTATTATTATTATTATTATTATTATTATTATTTTTATTACCTCTGCCAAGGAGGTTATGTTTTACCCCGCGTTTGTTTGTTTGTTTGTCTGTTAGCAGGATTACTAAAAAAATTAAGAACTGATCTTGATGAAATTTTGCGAAAGGGTGGGCCATGTGCTCAGAAAGACATGATATAATTTTGGGATGGATCCGGATCCGGGGTATCCCGCATAGTATCTCCAAAAGTCCTCAATGAATTTAATGATATTTTGTGGAAAGGCAGGCCATGGAAAAATTGATTAAATTTTGGGGCGGATCCGGCTCCAGATTCTGATCCTATATCCACGGATCCGGATTTTGATGAAACTTTGTGTAAGGGTGGGCCATGGGCCATGGGCCAAGGAACAAATGATAACATTTGGGGGCTGATCCGGATCCGGAGTATCCCGCAAAATATCTCCGGAAGTTGTCAATGAATTTCAATGAAAGTGTGTGGAAAGGTGAGCCATGGACCAAAAAAGAATTGATTAAATTTGGGCGCGGATCCGAATCCGGATCCTATTTCGACGGATCCGGATCCGGATTCTTTTTAATGATAATGGCATTGGTGGAGGTATGCGCTCTCTGAGAGCTTTCTAATTATTATGAATATTATTATTATTATTATTATTGTTATTATTATTGTTATTATCATTATTATTATTACCTCCATCAAGAAGACTATGTTATAGCCCACGTTGGTCTGTTTTTTTCTGTCAGTTAACAAGATTACTCAAAGGGTTACTAACGGATTTTCATGAAATTTTATGGTAGAGAAGGCCATGGACCAAGGATGAAATGATTAAATTTAGGGGAGGATCTGGATGCGGATCCGGAGTATCCGGCACAATATCTCCCAAATCCCCAGTGAATTTCAATTAAATTTTGTGGAATGGTGAGCCATGGACCAAGAAAGAATAAATTAAATTTTGGGGCGGATTCGGATCCGTATCCTGTATCCACGGATCCGGATTCGGGATTACTAAAAAAATATAAACGGATTATGATGATATTCTGTGGATGGATGGGCCATGACCCAAGAAAAAGATTATTAAATTTTGGGACGGATCCGGATCCAGAGTATCCAGCAAAGTATCTCCAAAAGTTCTCAATGAATTTCAATAAAATTTTGTGGAAAGGTGGGCCATGGGCCAAGAAAGAATTTATTAAAATTGGGGGCGGATCTGGATCCGGATCCGGATTCAGATCCTTTTTAATGGCAGTTGCATTGGCGGAGGTATGGGCTCTCTTATTGCTTTCTATTTTTTTTTCTTTAACTTTGTTTTTGCAGTTTTACGCACCTTGAGAAAGATTCTGGAACTGGACAGGGTAATTAGCAACGGCCTTTCATTTGCTTCTTCAATACGAGAGATTTCCGTTAATTTGTAGGAAATCGTCTGGGGGTGGCAGGAATATGCTAATAAACGACGTCACTTGATTCAGATTCAGGGAGTTAATGGTACTTCTGTCTAATGTTGAATCCTGGAAGATTTCTGATAACTATATATAGCGGGTATATATATATATATATATATATATATATATATATATATATATATATATACATATATATCATCATCATCATCAGCCGTTTGAGTATCCACTGCAGGACCGGCCTATCCCGACCGAAGTCGGGACGATACAGCCAATGTATCTCTACCAAGTGGCTTAGGCTGTCTGGTAGAGATTGTATGTAGGGTGAGAAGTTCTTATAAGTGTAATTGTAGTGTTGGAGTGGCTTTGGATGTGTGTGTAGTCTGTGAACCAAGTGTAATCGGCCCGCGCAAGCCGACTGAGTGCAAGCATACTTTATAGTAAGCGACACTGGTTCAACCACAGCACCCCTTGTGTCCGCCAATGCAGTACGTGGCCGGGTGAACACTCCCAAAGTTTACTACCCTGGCGGGGGGCGAACCCTGGCCCACCCGTGTACGAAACGCACACTCTACCACTGTACCACAGAGGCTCCATATATATATATATATATATATATATATATATATATATATATATATATATATATATATATATATATATATATATATATTTTAACTTTGTGAAAATCGGCTTGGTATAATTTTTAACTTTTTCGGGGCAGGGAGTTAAGGCGGGGCTTAGGAAACAGGAGAGGAGGCGGAGGAGTAAGAGGAGGTGGGAAGAGAGAGAAGTAGGAGAGAAAGTAGGAGGAAGGAGAGAGAAGTAGGAGAGAAAGTAGGAGGAAGGAGAGAGAAGTAGGAGAGAAAGTAGAGAGACGGAGAGGGAAGTAGGAGAGAAGGGAAGGATAACGAAGAGGGGGAAGAAGAGGGAGGAGAAAGAAGGAAGGAAGAGTGAAGGGGAAACACGGCTCTTGAGGGGACTCACTGTATGTAGGAAGAGGGTAAGTGAGAGAAAAGGGGGGAAGAGGAAGGAATGGAGAAAGGAGAGAAGGAAGAAAACAAGGATGGAGAAGGAAGGAGGGAGGAGGAAGAGTGGGGAAGGAGTTGTGAAGTGGTACTATGAAAGAAAATGTATGAAAAAGTAATGAGAGGAAAATGAGGGAGAGAAAAATAGAGTAAAAAAAAAAAAAAAAAAAAAAAAAGAGAGAGAATGGTGAAGGAAGGAAGCAAGGAAGGGAGGATGATTGTTGAAGAAAAGAGGGAGGAAGGTAAAAACGGAGGAAGGGAGAAGAGACAAAATAAAAGGGCAAAAAGAAGGGAGGGAGGAAGGATGGAGAAAAGAATGGGACAACGCAGAGGGGGAGGAAGGGAGGGAGGGAGGATGGAGGAAAGAATGGGGCAATGCAGAAGGGGAGATAATTAAGGAGCTTGGGAACGAGGAGAGCTAATGAAAGATGCAAAGGATAGGAAGGAAAGAAAGAAGAGTGAGAAGAAGGAAGGAATTAGGATGGCATAAAGAAGAAGGACAAGGAATATGAGATGGAAGGAAGAGGTGAGACAAGGAACGAGAGAGAGAGCAAAATTTTTGATGTAAGGAGGGAGGGATGGGGGAGGGGATTAGGGAAGGGAGCTTAAGAAAGTGCCGACAAAAGACAGAGAGAGAGAGAGAGAGAGAATATTAGAATCGTAGGATTGTGACTCTGACTTGACTACCGTTATGGGAGGTTGATTTTGTGTGTGTGTGTGTGTGTGTGTGTGTGTGTGTGTGTGTGTGTGTGTGTGTGTGTGCGTATTATTTACTGCCTTATTATAGGTATATTATAGATAAAGTGAGAAAAAAGTGAATGAGGGAGTAATGAAAGGAGAAAGACTTTACACTCGGTAGGAAGGAAGGGAGAAGGAAGGGGAGGGAGGGAAGAGAACGATAAGAAGTTGGAGGAGTAGAAGAGAGGGAGAGTGTGAGAAAATATGACAAAAGAGGAAAATAGGAAACAGGAAAGTAGAAGAGAGGGAAGAAATTGGAAGGTGGGAGAGTGTGAGAGAGAAGGAGAGTGTGTGCACAAAGGAGAGAGTAGGGAGTAAGGGAAGAAAAGACTGAGAGGGAGAGAAGAGAAAAATGTAGGAAGGGAAGTAAGAAAAAAGCGATAGAAAAGAGTTATGGGAAAAAGAGGCAGGCGAATGAGAAGAAAAGAAGAAAACAAGGAGAGAGAGAGAGAAAGAGAGAGAGAGAGAGATGAGGGGAGTGGGGAAAGCAATCAAAGGGCGCCCAGGGGAGCAGAAGGAGGAGGAGGAGGTACGAGAGGGAAACTTGAGAACAGAGAAATTAGAGAGAGAGAGAGAGAGAGAGAGTGTGTGTGTGTGTGTGTGTGTGTGTGTGTGTGTGTGTGTGTGTGTGTGTGTGTGTGTGTAAAACATGTTAATGAAATACAGTGTGCCCATGGTATGAACGAAGGGACTAGGGCCGAAATACTGATAGGTACCGTATATCTTATAATGGGTAGAAGTTAAACTTGGCAGAATGCTTCCCCCTCCCCTACCCCGACACTCTCCAAACCCTAGGGCAATGAACTGCCTAGGAACATAATTAGCACCAACAACCTACTCACTGCCTCAAAAGTCGTGATGAAGAAACTTTTACAGGAACCAGGGAAAATAGGACTAAGGAAAAAGTTTCCGTTTCTTGTATCTCAGTCCCTTCACTAACAGGACGTTCTTTCCTCTCTTGTCGTTTTCAGCAGATAGCAGACTAGTTATTTATATAGTTCTGTCCTTAACTCAGCGGAAACATCTTGTAAACTATTAAATACGAAGTCTCCCACCTGAAATATTGGTACTGCCAGATGATGTTCAGTATCGTCTGGAGTGTGTTAAGAACTGTGCCCAGTAATCCTATTTTTACACTGACATTAATTAAACTCTTGCTTCTGCCAGGCAGTTTTAGTAATCCTCGTTTGGCAAACGTTAAAAACAATACCTAAATCACTATTCCGTATGCTTACTTTTGTATTTAACTCTTGTTGGCACCAGATGATTATTGCCAGTTTTATCATACCCCTTGATGTAAGAAAGTTGAAATAATAGTGAAATACTGAACATATTTATCTTTTCACTTTTTTGTATAACTGTTTTAGAGAGTTTCAACCAATATTTAGGGTTCAAGGCCAATTGCAGGTTATTCATGTACATCTTTTTTATTTTTGGTTATTGTTTTATTCTTCACTCAAAAGAAGAACTCACATTATACCGACGCAAGCAATGATCAAACCTGTGTGTGTGTGTGTGTGTGTGTGTGTGTGTGTGTGTGTGTGTGTGTGTGAAAAACTAGTGATATCACAATATTTCATTTCCATATTTAACAAAGTTACTGGTATAGATCTGCCATGTGCCACCAACGCTAACCCAGTGTCCTTGGGGCATAGGCCATTCCTCCTGGTGGAAAAGGAAGACTCTTAAGCTACGACGTAAGACATTTGCTGTTTATGTCTTGGTTTATCTTTTTGGAAGCTTAAACATCTCATTTAGTTTTCCTCTAAGTTCCTCCATTTTTGCTATTAATGCATCTTCTTTAGCCTCAAGACTAGTGTCAGATTATAATGATCGGCTTAGTAGAAAAGATGCTTATAACTGGCTTCGGAAAGACATCCTCTGTCAATAGTGGTTAGTTCTCTTCTTGGAACTCTTGCACTTATTCTGATTTATGGATGGATGTGAATAAAACTGGGTAGCTGTTTGCACTGCATGAATGTAAGCGTACAAAGAATAATTCGACCAAATCCTTTGAAAGCTTCTTTATTAACACAAATACAAATTATCTGATATCTCCCATATTTGGTGCTTAGATTATGAATATCTATTGTTAAAGGGTCTATTAATTTGCATTTTCTGTAAGGTGTGGTATTCAGAATTTAGTATTCACTTACTGAATCCACCATAATCACGCCATTATGCACACTATAAATCGTATTTACTTTAGAGTTCCGAATACCAATATTTCACCAAACACAATTTCCTCTAAGTTTTGTGATCAAAACTCCACTTAGGTTAAGCAGTTATTATGAAAATATTGCAGACGTTTATTGTTTTGAAGTAAATAAAACTTAATGCCTTTGCATCGGGTGCCATGTACAGCATATAAGTAGGAAGAGGGAGAGAGGCAGCATTTTCAGTGCTCTTATATGTGCGTCACTTGGTTTCTCACCAGTTTTTGGAACTGGTTGGGTTTAGTTTGGCATGACAAGTTCCCACACCCGCCCTCCCATGCTTTGCTGCTGCTTGCCACTCATTCTGAAGCTGTGAAAGAGGGATGATATATATTTCTGCCAACTTCCTTTTATTGCTATATTGTGTTACTAGTACTAATGTATTGGAAGACAGTGAAATATGTGAGAAAGGAGCAAGGAAAGTTTTTTTGTGAAAATTTCGTAAGCATTTTATGTCATTTTAAGGTAGTTTCTTAACAAAGAAAGTGTTCTAATAACAGAAAGCATGGCAAAGATGTGTAGATGTGATTCATAGCAGATGGTCGAGGTGGAAGACATGTGTAAGATATTCAAGGAAGAGATCTGCGAACATGTGAAGCAGTATATGGCCGTTAGGGGGTGCAATGGATAGCATGGTGGAATGATGAGGAGAAATGAACTATGGCTGAAAAAAAGAAAGCATATAATGACTGGATGAGAAGTAGATAAATGGATGATGTGGAGAGACGAAAGAATTATATGTAGAGAAGGGGAAAGCGATGAAAAGACTAATAAGAGAAAGTCAGAAATGAGTGGATGACAAGTTTGGAAGAAATCTGAGCGTAAAGTGGAGGGAATGTAAGAAACTGTTTTGGAAGGAGGTCAAGAAGACAAGACAATGATAAGGGGAGCAGTGGAGGTGTGAAAGATAAGAATGACAGAATGTTGGTGGAGAAGGGAGAAACGGTTAGCAGATGGAAAGAACACTTTAAAGAATTATTTAAATGAATTTTTAGCGAAAAAGTATCTAGAGAAAGGAAAGAAACTGCATGCTTCCCTCACGGATCTGGAAAAAGCATGTTTCAGAGTGGATAGACAGGTTTATAGATGACACTATGAATATATGGAGTAGATGGCAGGCTTATGAGTGCTGTAAAGAGCACTGTAGTAACGGCGCTCGACTCTGAGGTTGTTATTATCATGCCCTGGCAACTTATTATTCAAAAGTGCGTCTGATTTTGTGTATAGTATGAGATACATGTGATTCGTGTATAATATGATACGAAATCGGACGCACTTTCGAGTGCTTCGTTGCCAGGGTACGATAATGACAACCTCAGAGTCGTGCGCCGCGACTATAGTATGTATGAGGACAGGGCTGCAGTGTGTGTGATTAGTAAACTGAGTTCTTGATCTGAGTGATGGATTGAAGCAGGGGTGTGTCTTTTCTCCAAGGTTGTTCAATTTTTATATGGATGGAGTTATAAAAGAGATAGTCGGTAGGGCAGTGGATGTTGGAGTGTCTCAGTGGGAGGATAGGGTGTGGAAACTTCTTATACTGTTGTTTGCTGATGATAGTTTATTGTTAAATGAACATGACTGAACTGCAAGGTTTGGTGAATGAGTCTGAGAGTGCATGTAGGAAATGGAATGTAAACGTGAATGTTGGTAAGAGTAAAGGTATAATCACTGAGAAAAATGAAGTCACAACATGCAGAGTGAGACTGGGTGAGTACTTAGGTAGTGTGATGAGTGAGGATGACAGTTTAGAGGAGGAAGTGCTTGAAAGGGTATAGCGGATAGAAAAGTTGCTGGTTCTTTGAAAACTGTGATAAGGAATAGGGAAGTGAGCATGGAAGTGAAAAAGTCTCCGCATGACCGTACTGTATTGTGAAGCACCCACTTATGAACCTTGTTGGACGACGCAAATCAAGAGTGACGGCAGTGGAAATGAGTCACCTGGGAGGAGTGTGTGGAGTCACATGGAGAGAGAGAGACAAATGAAGAGGTAAAGGAACCTTGGGGTGTTGATGTGGATGTGACTGAAAGTGCTGTGACATATAGCCAACTTTGATGGTTTGGCCATGTGATGAGGATGTTGAATGAGAAACTTACTATGAGAGTGTATATGAGTGAGGTGGAGGGGGAAAGGAGGAGCAGTATACCAAGGATGAAATGGTGGGATGAAGTGGAGAGATGTATGAGGGTGGGAGGGGTGTTGGAGAAAGGGTAGCATGCATCGAGAGAGAGCGACAGAGAGAGAGAGAGAGAGAGTGTGTGTGTGTGTGTGTGTGTGTGTGTGTGTGTGTGTGTGTGTGTGCAAAGCAATATATTGGCATAAACTCTAAAAAATTCAATTAACGTGATTGATAAAGTATGATTAAAAAATAGTGCGAAAAAAAATAGGGGTAGGTGGCAAACAGGTTCTAAAATTGTGTTACAGTTCAGCTTAGCTATTTGAACACCAGGTACCGTTACATTTTGTCAAAAAAAAAAAAAAAAAATCCATCGAAATATAGCTAAAACAAGAAACACTGGCAGAGGTCAACGCCCGTGCCCACCTATGGTCTGTGTGCTGAATATTTGACTTTGCCCTGTGACCTTGACATTTTACCGACAGTCATCAAATTTGAATTACTTCATTCTGGCCTTACCATGAACCCTTCCACCAAGCTTGAAGCAAATCCGGTGAAATTATTTTGGGCTCACTCTGTCGTGTGTGTAAAGTTGAAAAATCTGCTACAGGCCAAAGGACAAAAACAATAACCGACCTCTTCGATATCGAAGGCACAACAAACAAATGTGACTGGAGGTCCACTTGGCTGGAGCATCATGCATCTCGTCCTTTACAAAACTGAACATACTTTAACCAA